>NW_028317947.1:7965000-8265000 GCF_062004578.1 Staurois parvus | reverse complement strand
CTGTATTGAGGGTCCCAGTCTTTCTGGTAAGCCTCATTTTAATTGGTGGAACACACGGGGTGTTTTGAATGCACTTAACACTGATTTCAAGAGGAGGATTGCTACGTTCTGTTTGCACTTTATTTATTCACTTGTGCGAGTCACCTATACGGAACTTTGGACTATATTTATTTATTTATCTCTTAGATTGTAAGTTTCAAGGAGCAGGCCCTCCTAACCCTCTTGTATTGAACTGTATTGCCTCCCGTTACATTGTAAAGCGCTGAGCAAACTGTTGGCGCTATATAAATCCTGTATAATAATAATAATAATTTATTTTGTTTTCTGTCACCTATATTTTTTTACCAGGCTGGTAGGCCACTGTGGTATATCTGATTTTGATGGGCAGCTAAGTCTTTGAGTAACCACAGTAACCCTCAGTATTATTCCATGCCTTTGGGTTGTAGTATGTGACCAGGATACTAACCCTACCGTATACATATTTCCACTTCGACAGAAAGACTAACAGCAGCTAAAGACATATTTGCTGTCTGATTGTTATCTACCCGTAATGAAGGCAGTAGTATATCTGTACCACCATTTTGGATTCTTGGACTATTTCTGCATTGCCTTATAAGGTTATACACCTGCCATTTTTGATGACTTCCTTCCATTTCCCATATTATGAGTATTAAATAGTTATAAATGGGCAGCACAGTGGCTAAATGGTTAGCACTTCCACCTGGCAGTACTAGGGTCATTGGCTCGGATCCCAGGCATGGCACCTCCTGCCTGGAGTTTGCATGTTCTCCCTGTGCTTGCGTGGGTTTCCTCCCACACTCCAAAGAAATGCTGATAGGTTAATTGGATCCTGTCTAAATTGGCCCTTGTATATGAGTTAGGGACCTTAGATGGTAAACCCCTTGAGGGTTAGGGAGTGATGTGAATGTAAAATATATATGTAAAGCGCTGCGTAAATTGACAGTGCTATATAAGGACCTGTAATAAAATAAATAAAAGCTAGGTTTTAGGTCATGGTGGGTTTGGTGTGTGGGTTTACTGCACCCTTGATGGCATTTCTCTTTACTCATAAACTCACTGTGCTCCTACCTGAAAATTTAGAAAAAGTGATCTGTTAGTGGTCTGAGAACTGTAGGCATGTAGGCAATGTATGGCTTGTGTGGAAATGGAAGTCTAGGCATGCTCAAACTTCCACTGCATCAGAGCAGTTGACTCTTAAGGTACATGTAGAAAAAAAAATGATGGTCACCCAAGCCTACCTTTCTGTTACTGTATCCTGTTGGATTGCAGTGGTTGACCACTATTATTCCACCAAGTAAAGACAGCATGGGGCAGGAAATCTGCACACTGCACAAACATGAATGATAGACCTATAGGAGTGTATGTTTACCACTGATGTAAAATAAATTAACCAGGTGATGTAAAATAAATTAAAAATCCTCAGCTATGATTCTGAGACAGCCCCTTTCCCAGTGTACCTTGAGTTGGAAACTCACGTGCAGAGATTCCTCCACCAGAATCCCCAAGAGATGACTTATCCAATTAGCATCTTCCCAAAAAAAAACCCAGTTTGTGTATAGAGATACTTAAAATGTACACAATCATGCGCAATGAGACCTGTTTCTATATACAGTAATAAATGTTGGACCATGAGAGAGACTATGGCCAGTTCTGTGTCTGCACAACAAAATATATATAATTTATGTTTTCAGGCCATCAACAAGGCTCTCCTTCCGAAAGCTGTAAGACATGATGATTTTTGACAGACTATGGTCACCTGCCCCCACCCCCCCCCCCCTTCTTCCAGTACACCCACACCCACCCTCTGACTCTCACACCCCCGCTCAGCCCAGCGATGCAGAAGGTGAGTCTGTCACAGCGAGTTTGGATAAAGAGTCTGATGCTTATGTAAGGCGAGGATGACTATCAGGACACTGCTTTGCACACAGCAACGCTCTGGATTACATACACAGCAAAGCATGCATGGGTAAAACATGGGAAACAGGCTTCATATCAAGAAATATGAGGTACCAGAGACAGGGAAGATTAATATAAATAGAGTACAACATCACTGGCTAATGCATATCAAGAAAAATATGACAAAAAAGAGGGAAGAGGTAACCATCTATAAGAAGCAAACTGTAGGAACCTATAAGAGAGAAAATAGAGAGAAGATATGTGAGCAAAGGAAAGAATTGCAGAAGGGTGTAGGAAGGACTGAAGAAAGAAAGGATTTAGGTTATGACGTTTTACGCGGGCACGAGAGCCCATTCATTTGAATGGACTCCCGTGCCCCGTGACACGCAGGGAAGAAGTCCCTGCACTTCTTCTGAAAACACAGCCCGCATGAGAACCTCAGTTCCCAGTACGGTTGCGTCTTCCAGTGCGGGTGGCGTGCCATTAGAACTAATGGCACCTGCCTGCGGGTCTGCATTCCTCTGTGTGGGCATTCATAATGACAAATTTTTGTTACCTATTTCTAAACTATATATATATATATATATATATATATATTGAAAAGTTCAATAAAGAGACACAATTTAAGAAAGGAAGGTAGACATTTTCAGCACACTTGTAAAAGACGTGGGAAGAGAAAACAATGGGTTATAAGTCACACGGAAGAGCAATGTGCAACAATAAAAAAAGTAATAGGATGCCAGGGAAGGTTACTGAGCCAAAAGGGTTACATCGCTAAGTGATCGCCATTCCTGGCCAAGCTGCGTATTAAAAAGGTCAGATGGCAGAGACAGATACAGTATGTTGTTCAGTTTTCAGATGTTTGTGCTTTGTAGCGCTATCAGGGAAGGAGCAGGTGCATGGATGGCCCTCTACCTTGCTGACCTCTCTGTTGTACCCTGATTCTCTGGAACATATTGTACTTCAGAAGAAAAGCTGTTCTCTACACTGCCATGTCCTTGTCCATCCACTCTACCTTCAGAGCTGAGCTGTGCCCTCATGCAACCGATTAAAGAGGAAGAAAATAGGTCTCTGATCCCATGTGTTCTATAGTTATGAGGGTGGGAGAGAAAAAAAGATGAAAAGACAGAGGAGAGACTACGTTTGTTATTTTAGAACAACCTGTACAGTGTAATAAACCACAGTGATCAATCAGCATTCATCTTTCTCTGATCTGACTACAGTAAGCTGAAATCTGATTGGTTGTTAGATTTTAACACATTTGCCTTAAAGCCATTCTCCAGTTTACCCCATGTCCCACAACTTTTTTAAAATTCTTGTTATACATACCTTAAATCAATGCATATATCTTTTAGTCCTAGTCATAATGCCCAGAGGTCCTACCAAGGTGGGTGATCCTGAATGCCGCAGAAAATTCTGCTCAAGTAGTCAAGCAAGCGGTGTTCTTTGCTGCATTTTCCTGTGAGCCCAGGCCAATTTGATGACCCTACACAGAATGGGATTGGGGTGTCTGTGATGCCCTAGCCCAGGGGTGTCAAACTGGCGGCCCTCCAGCTGTTGTGAAACTACAAGTCCCTTCATGCCTATGCCTTTGGGAGTCATGCTTGTAACTGTCAATCTTGCAATGCCTCATGGGACTTGTACTTTGGCAACAGCTGGAGGGCCGCCAGTTTGACACCCGTGCTTGGTTAAATGTCAATGACCATCATCCAGAAGATAGTCAATGCACGACCAGTGACCACCGGAGTTACATGTCTATCGAGGACAGCAATGATTAAAAATACAAAGATAAAATGTGTCCTCAAGACCAAAAAAAAAACAAAAACCAACCCACAATCTGTATATACCTCGAGGGAACTGTCGGTATGTATACATATTAAAAAGAAAGAGTATTAATAAAAGCCAGACTGAAGCTCAACCTCAGTGTATCAAAATCTATAATGTATCCCTCAGTGAAGATATGTGTTAGAAGCCCAGAAAACCGCTTGACACATTCAATAACTAAAGTAAAATAATAAGCTATTGAAAACCTAGAATGTCCAAGAACCTACTGTCTAATTTGTAAAACCATAATCGGCCAATTATTAAAAACGCAAACATAGCAGCTTCAGGGAAAATTATATATTAGGCATCACCCCCATGAAAAAACAAAACTGCATAAGAAAATATTAGCAAATGTTTATACCCCAGCAAGGGGCATAGTCTGTGTGAACTATATAACTGTATCACATAAATGAAACCTCTCTTCATATTTGTATCTGGTGGGCCACTTCATGTCGCTAGATGATCACTCATAGTCCATGGAGAAATCCTCTAATGCAGGGGTAATGAATTAATATTCACCGAGGTCCGGCCAGTAAAATTGTCATGTAAGTCCTTCCCAGCATCCAAACAATAAATATCCCCTACAACCGTGTGTGAACTCTCCTTCTTTTCCAATTTCCTTGGATATACGCACGGATTTTGAACACATTTTGTGAGTGTGACTTATTTAACCACTAGCCTATAGGGCACTTATACCCTCTTCCTGCCCAAGCCAATTTCCAGCTTTCAGCGCTGTCGCACTTTGAATGACAATTGCGCGGTCATGCAACACTGTACCCATATGAAATTTTTAGAATTTTTTTGTGACAGATAAGAGCTTTATTTTGATGGTATTTAATCACCTATGGGTTTTTTATTTTTTCTTAAACAAACCAAAAACCACTGAAAATTTTGAAAAAAAAAAGTTTCTTCTTAGTGTTTGTTATAAAATTTTGTAAATAAGTGATTTTTCTCCTTCACTGATATGCACTAATGAAGCTGCAGTGATGGGCACAGATAGGCTGCACTGATGGACAATGATAGGTGGCACTGATGGGCACTGATGAGGAGGCACTGGTAGGTGGCACTGATGGGCATTGACAGGCATCACTGATGGGCACTGAAAGGCAGCACTGATAGGCGGCAATGACTGGCACTGATAGGCGGTACTGACTGGCACTGTTAGGTGGCACTGACTGGCACTGATAGGCGGCACTGATGCGCACTGAAAAGCGGCACTGAGCGGCACTGACTGGCACTGATAGGTGCCACTGATTGGCATTGATAGGTGGCACTGACTGGCACTGATGGGGGACACTGAAAGGCAGCTCAGATGGGCACTGATATGTGGCATTGATGGGAACTGGCACGAGACACTGATGAGCACTGACACAAGGCACTGATGGACACTGACAAGTGGCGCTGCTGGGGCTACACTGATCATCAAGGCACACTGATTATCAGTGCCCTGATGATCAGTGTACATGTCCCCTCTGCAGAAAGCTGATTACCGGCTGTCCTCTCGAGCTGTCAGTGTGACAGCTCGAGAGGAGAGAACCGGCATTTCCCTGTTTACATGTGATCAGCTGTGATTGGACACAGCTGATCACATGACCGAGCCGACATCTTCGGCTCTTTCCGTGATTGGTGATCGATCGCCGTGCTGCGCGCTCCCTGAGAACCACCTTGCGTCCATCATATTACTATATGGTGGGTGGGAGGTGGTTAAGAAATGTGTGATTCTATAAGGGTAATGCACTATGTGTTTTATGTGCATTTTTTTGAGGGTATAAAGATGAAGATGAAGATATGAATGTGAAGTTGAGAGAACTGCACATCCAAGGAAATTGGTAAAGAAGGAGAGTACACACGGTTGTAGGGGATATTTACTGTTTGGACGCTGGGAAGGACTTACATTTTGAACTTTCTGGGGAGAAAGTGATATCTTGGTGACCAGGGATTGGACACGTATTAATTGGATTGTTTATTTTTATTGTATTGAAATCATAGTAAAATTGTCATGCATCAGAGGTCCAAACCTCATGTAGGCACCTGTGGTGTATTTTCATGTGAACCAAACCACGTGTTGCTACGGTGAGATTTTGAAAAAAAAGGATCGGGAACTTCTTCGTGTTTCTCATGGGTAGTGCAGCCCACTAAAATGAATGGGCTGACCTACCTACAGTGTGTGCGCCAAATGCACATGTACAGATCTGAGCCTGTTCTTACATCAGTGTCCTCAATCCCCACTGCACATCACAGTCCCCGCCTCGTTCACAGCAAGATCCCCTCTTGATGAGTGTTCTCCGCTCCCCCTTTACCCCTTTCACAGTAGTGTTTTCACACTGCCTTGGCATCAAACTCCCCCTCCCCCAACAGTACTCTCCCCTTCACTGCAGAATACTCTTCCACTTTTTACATCATCTCCCCACATTGCTGTCCTCAACTCCCCCCCATGTTACTGTCCTTAGCCCCCTCATTACTCCTCCACTTTAAGTTTAATGTCCTCAACCCCCCCCCCACACTACTGTCCTCAGTCCCCCCACATTATTGTTCTCAGCCCCCCCCCCCACTAAATGTCCTCAGATCCCCACCAACATTACTGTTCTAAGCCACCCACATTCAGTCCTCAGCCCCCCCACATTCAGTCCTCGGCTCCTTTTCACATCAGCCCCCCTTCACACTAACGTCCTTAGTTCCTTTAACTTCGCCCCCCCCCACTATCCTACCTTACACAGACAGTGATTGATTGCTAGGACTGCCCTTCATCCTAGCAACCAATCACCTGCTTGTTAACCTCAGGCAGCTCGTGCCCTCCATCCAGAACTGTCCTGCCTTCTGCTGTCAGCTCTGTGAGGATGACCGAGAAACGACTGGGGGAAGAAAATGCTTCGAAATGCCGGGACCACATGGGTCCGGATGGGACAGAGACTCGGTCCTCATCCAGACGCCGGTCTGCCATTTAGTGATGCCTGCTCTAATGGAATGTATTATAGGACCAAACCACATATAAACAATGTAGAGTCTAAATGAGTTATGGCAAATATATCAGACGTCACTGGAAGACTCCTAGAGAGAGGTGCCCATGTTATCCCATCTCTTAGATTGTAAGCTCCAAGGATCACGGCCCTCCTAACTCTCTTGTATTGAACTGTATACTTGCTGTATTGTCTCCCTTTATATTATAAGTAGAGATGAGCGAAGTATTCAAAAATTCGATTCGACTGATTCGGCGAATTCGTGGACAATATTCGATTCGAGTCGAATATATTCGCTGTGAATTTAACTTAATAAAGGGTGTTTCTAGGCTTCAGAGAGACTTAATATTAGTGCAGAACACTGTACCTTTAATTTAAATGCCCTTGGAGTCTGCTGGGGAAGAGAAATAATACTGTCAGTCAGTATGACATGCAGATGAGTGCCGTCGATCTTAGAATCACCGCACACTTCACTCATTTGGCCAGTCACGGGGCCAAAACCAGTGTTTGGAGCCACAGTGTGGCGGTGGAGGCAGCAGCAATGGGAGGCCATACAGCAACCTATTACAAAATGGAAACCAGCAGGAGTGTGAGGAGACCTGAAAGTGGCACATGGCAGAGTGGGAGCAATGGGAGGCGGTACAGGGACCCATGTCACACTGTGGACCCAGCAGCAGCGTGACCAGGCGGTACGGGGGCCCATGGCAGATTACAGGCCTGGCAGCAGCAATGGGAGGCCCGTAATCTGCCAGCACCCTATGACAAAAAATGGAACACACCAGCAGTGTGTGAGGAGACCTGAAAGTGGCACATGGCAGAGTGTGGCGATGGAGACAGCAGCAATGGGAGGCCGTACAGGGACCCATGAGAGACTCTGGACCTGGCAGCAGCATGAGGAGGCGGTATAGGGGCCCATGGCAGATTAGGGGCCTGGCAGCAGCTATAGGAGGCCCGTAATCTGCCAGCACCCTATGACAAAAAATTGAACACACCAGCAGTGTGTGAGGAGACCTGAAAGTGGCACATGGCAGAGTGTGGCGATGGAGACAGCAGCAATGGGAGGCCGTACAGGGACCCATGAGAGACTCTGGACCTGGCAGCAGCATGAGGAGGCAGTATAGGGGCCCATGGCAGATTAGGGGCCTGGCAGCAGCTATAGGAGGCCCGTAATCTGCCAGCACCCTATGTCAAAAAATTCAACACACCAGCAGTGTGAGGAGACCTGAAAGTGGCACGTGGCAGAGTGTGGCGATGGAGACAGCAGCAATGGGAGGCCGTACAGGGACCCATGACAGACTCTGGACTTGGCAGCAGCATGAGGAGGCGGTATAGGGGCCCATGGCAGATTAGGGGCCTGGCAGCAGCTATGGGAGGCCCGTAATCTGCCAGCACCCTATGTCAAAAAATTGAACACACCAGCAGTGTGAGGAGACCTGAAAGTGGCACATGGCAGAGTGTGGTGATGGAGACAGCAGCAATGGGAGGCCGTACAGGGACCCATGAGAGACTCTGGACTTGGCAGCAGCATGAGGAGGCGGTATAGGGGCCCATGGCAGATTAGAGGCCTGGCAGCAGCTATGGAAGGCCCGTAATCTGCCAGCACCCTATGACAAAAAATGGAACACACCAGCAGTGTGAGGAGACCTGAAAGTGGCACATGTTTGGGGCATGATTCATGGCGGATTTAGTCAGTTGTGTCAGGAACTGGTGGTTTGAAATCCAGACTAATCCACGCCTGATTCATTTTCACAAACGTGAGTCTCTCCACACTTTGGGTGGACAGTCGTGTCCTCCGCGGAGTTGCAATACCTCCTGCCGCACTAAACACGCGCTCCGATGCCACGCTACTGGCCGGGCATGACAGCCTTTCAAGGGCAAATTCAGCTAGTTGGGGCCAAAGGTCAAGTTTCGTTGCCCAGTAGTCAAGGGGATTGTCTACCTCGGTTGGCAGGGTGCTGTCCAAGTAGGCCTAAGCCTGTTGTTTGAGGTCCTGCTCCAGGTCCACCTGATGCTGCTGCTGCTGCTGCTGCTGCTGCTGCTGCGGCTGGTTATTAGTTTCCTCACTGCGCTGGTGAAGAAAGCTACTCATCATCGACTGCAGACTGAGGCAGCTGCTGCTGGTGGAGCTGCCACTGCTCCTACCACCCCACCCCTCCCCTGCTGCCATGGCAGCGTAACGCGAGCGCACAGGGCCCACAGTGTCTGAGGATGGACGTTGGCGCAGACAGGCAGAGACCAGCTGACTACATAGGTGGTTTTTATAGTACGTTATTTTGGCCTCCCTCTCAGCAGGTGTGAAAAAGGCCACCATTTTGGAACGGTAGCGAGGGTCCAACAAGATGGACAGCCAAAAGTCATCCCTCTGTCTGATGGTTATTATTCGGCTGTCGGTACGCAAGCAAGCGAGCATGCTATGGGCCATTTGTGCCAAGGAATGCGAGGGACTCCCTGCCTCCATCTCCACAGCATACTGCCACGGTGCGTCTGGGTCCTCTGTCTCCTCTTCCTCCTCCTCTACCAGATGCTCCTGCTCCTCCACTCCTGTCCGCTGAGTGGAAAAACCACCCATTTCACTCAATAATTCCTGAGCACCAATGTCCTCCTCTACCTCCTCCTCTTCTTCCTGTCCTGCCCCCACAGGGTTCATGTGGCGTTGAGATCTGTGCGCCACGTCTACCGCACCCTGACCAGCCATTATTAACAGCATTTGTTCCAGGACGTGCAACAGAGGAATGACGTCGTTCATCCCATAGTCCTGCCGACTCACGAATAACGTGGCCTCCTCAAAGGGCCTGAGCAAGCGCAGGTGTCACGCATGAGCTGCCAATGGCTGACATCTAAGTTACACAGGGAGTACCTTTATCCGCTTTTAACATCAGGAAATCTGTGATGGCCTTTTGCTGTTCGTAAAGGCGGTCTAACATATGTAGGGTTGAATTCCACCTTGTTGCAACGTCACAGCATGAGGAGTCGGTACGGGGGCCCATGGCAGATTACGGGCCTGGCAGCAGCAATGGGAGGCCCGTAATCTGCCAGCACCCTATGTCAAAAAATTCAACACACCAGCAGTGTGTGAGGAGACCTGAAAGTGGCACATGGCAGAGTGTGGCGATGGAGACAGCAGCAATGGGAGGCCGTACAGGGACCCATGAGAGACTCTGGACCTGGCAGCAGCATGAGGAGGCGGTATAGGGGCCCATGGCAGATTAGGGGCCTGGCAGCAGCTATGGGAGGCCCGTAATCTGCCAGCACCCTATGTCAAAAAATTCAACACACCAGCAGTGTGTGAGGAGACCTGAAAGTGGCACATGGCAGAGTGTGGCGATGGAGACAGCAGCAATGGGAGGCCGTACAGGGACCCATGAGAGACTCTGGACCTGGCAGCAGCATGAGGAGGCGGTATATAGGGGCCCATGGCAGATTAGGGGCCTGGCAGCAGCTATGGGAGGCCCGTAATCTGCCAGCACCCTATGTCAAAAAATTCAACACACCAGCAGTGTGAGGAGACCTGAAAGTGGCACATGGCATGAGAGACTGTGGACCTGGCAGCAGCATGAGGAGGCGGTATAGGGGCCCATGGCAGATTAGGGGCCTGGCAGCAGCTATGGGAGGCCCGTAATCTGCCAGCACCCTATGTCAAAAAATTCAACACACCAGCAGTGCGTGAGGAGACCTGAAAGTGGCACATGGCAGAGTGTGGCGATGGAGACAGCAGCAATGGGAGGCCGTACAGGGACCCATGACAGACTCTGGACCTGGCAGCAGCATGAGGAGGCGGTACAGGGGCCCATGGCAGATTAAGGCCTGGCAGCAGCAATGGGATGCCCGTATTCTGCCAGCACCCTATGACAAAATGGAACCCTGGGCTGGGGCAGGCAGAACCGCCGTATCTTTATCACGGTTTTCCCAGGCCACCGAATGGCGACGCTGCACATGCTGACGCAACGCTGTAGTCCCAACATGGGCCCCCTGGCCACGCTTGACTTTCTGGCCACATAGTCGACATACGGCTACGTTTACTTCATCGGGCGGCTTGACGAAAAATTGCCACACCCCCGAGTAGGAAACCTTGCCCCCGCTACTCCTCACTGGCTGACTGCTACTTCCTCCATGCACACCGGCATCACTACTGGCCGTGGTGGTAGGCTGCAGTGGAGCTGGTGCTCTACTCCGTGGCCGTTTGCCTCCACTGACACTGCTGCGACCCTGCTGCCTCCTGGCAGCAGCAATGGGAGGCCGTACAGGGACCCATGACACACTCTGGACCTGGCAGCAGCATGAAGAGGCGGTACAGGGGCCCATGGCTGATTACGGGCCTGGCAGCAGCAATGGGAGGCCCGTAATCTGCCAGCACCCTATGACAAAAAATGGAACACACCAGCAGTGTGTGAGGAGACCTGAAAGTGGCACATGTTTGGGGCATGATTCATGGCGGATTTAGTCAGTTGTGTCAGGAACTGGTGGTTTGAAATCCAGACTAATCCACGCCTGATTCATTTTCACAAACGTGAGTCTCTCCACACTTTGGGTGGACAGTCGTGTCCTCCGCGGAGTTACAATACCTCCTGCCACACTAAACACGCGCTCCGATGCCACGCTACTGGCCGGGCATGACAGCCTTTCAAGGGCAAATTCAGCTAGTTGGGGCCAAAGGTCAAGTTTCGTTGCCCAGTAGTCAAGGGGATTGTCTACCTCGGTTGGCAGGGTGCTGTCCAAGTAGGCCCAAGCCTGTTGTTTGAGGTCCTGCTCCAGGTCCACCTGATGCTGCTGCTGCTGCTGCGGCTGGTTAGTAGTTTCCTCACTGCGCTGGTGAAGAAAGCTACTCATCATCGACTGCAGACTGAGGCAGCTGCTGCTGGTGGAGCTGCCACTGCTCCTACCACCCCACCCCTCCTTTGCTGCCATGGCAGCGGAACGCGAGCGCACAGGGCCCACAGTGTCTGAGGATGGACGTTGGCGCACAAAGGCAGAGACCAACTGACTACATAGGTGGTTTTTATAGTACGTTATTTTGGCCTCCCTCTCAGCAGGTGTGAAAAAGGCCACCATTTTTGAACGGTAGCGAGGGTCCAACAAGGTGGACAGCCAAAAGTCATCCCTCTGTCTGATGGTTATTATTCGGCTGTCGCTACGCAAGCAACCGAGCATGCTATGGGCCATTTGTGCCAAGGAATGCGAGGGACTCCCTGCCTCCATCTCCACAGCATACTGCCACGGTGCATCTGGGTCCTCTGTCTCCTCCTCCTCCTCCTCCTCCTCTACCAGATGCTCCTGCTCCTCCACTCCTGTCCGCTGAGTGGAAAAACCACCCATTTCACTCAATAATTCCTGAGCACAAATGTCCTCCTCTACCTCCTCCTCTTCTTCCTGTCCTGCCCCCACAGGGGTCATGTGGCGTTGAGATCTGTGCGCCACGTCTACCGCACCCTGACCAGCCATTGTTAACAGCATTTGTTCCAGGACGTGCAACAGAGGAATGACGTCGTTCATCCCATAGTCCTGCCGACTCACGAATAGCGTGGCCTCCTCAAAGGGCCTGAGCAAGCGGCAGGTGTCACGCATGAGCTGCCAATGGCTGACATCGAAGTTACACAGGGGAGTACCTTTATCCGCTTGTAACATCAGGAAATCGGTGATGGCCTTTCGCTGTTCGTAAAGGCGGTCTACCATGTGTAGGGTTGAATTCCACCTTGTTGCAACGTCGCAGATCAGGCGATGCTGTGGAATTCCGTTCTGCCACTGCAGCTCAAGGAGGGTGTGCTTTGCGGTGTAGGAATGGCTGAAATGCATGCAAAGTTTACGTGACATTTTAAGGATGTCTTGCAGTGGGATGGTGGATTTTAGGAACCGCTTGACAACCAGATTGAACACGTGAGCCATGCATGGCGCATGGCACAACCTTACTTGACGCAGAGCAGACACCATGTTCTTTCCGTTGTCGGTCAACATGGTTCCGATTTTCAGTTTGCGCGGAGACAGCCATCTGTCGATTTCTCTGTTCATTACACTGAGAAGTTCCTCCCCTGTGTGACTACGTTCGCCTGGACCTGGCAGCAGCATGAGGAGGCGGTATAGGGGCCCATGGCAGATTAGGGGCCTGGCAGCAGCTATGGGAGGCCCGTAATCTGCCAGCACCCTATGTCAAAAAATTCAACACACCAGCAGTGTGTGAGGAGACCTGAAAGTGGCACATGGCAGAGTGTGGCGATGGAGACAGCAGCAATGGGAGGCCGTACAGGGACCCATGAGAGACTCTGGACTTGGCAGCAGCATGAGGAGGCGGTATAGGGGCCCATGGCAGATTAGGGGCCTGGCAGCAGCTATGGGAGGCCCGTAATCTGCCAGCACCCTATGTCAAAAAATTGAACACACCAGCAGTGTGAGGAGACCTGAAAGTGGCACATGGCATGATACACTGTGGACCTGGCAGCAGCATGAGGAGGCGGTATAGGGGCCCATGGCAGATTAGGGGCCTGGCAGCAGCTATGGGAGGCCCGTAATCTGCCAGCACCCTATGACAAAAAATGGAACACACCAGCAGTGTGAGGAGACCTGAAAGTGGCACATGGCAGAGTGTGGCGATGGAGACAGCAGCAATGGGAGGCCGTACAGGGACCCATGAGAGACTCTGGACTTGGCAGCAGCATAAGGAGGCGGTATAGGGGCCCATGGCAGATTAGGGGCCTGGTAGCAGCTATGGGAGGCCCGTAATCTGCCAGCACCCTATGTCAAAAAATTGAACACACCAGCAGTGTGAGGAGACCTGAAAGTGGCACATGGCATGAGACACTGTGGACCTGGCAGCAGCATGAGGAGGCGGTATAGGGGCCCATGGCAGATTAGGGGCCTGGCAGCAGCTATGGGAGGCCCGTAATCTGCCAGCACCCTATGACAAAAAATGGAACACACCAGCAGTGTGAGGAGACCTGAAAGTGGCACATGGCAGAGTGTGGCGATGGAGACAGCAGCAATGGGAGGCCGTACAGGGACCCATGAGAGACTCTGGACTTGGCAGCAGCATGAGGAGGCGGTATAGGGGCCCATGGCAGATTAGGGGCCTAGCAGCAGCTATGGGAGGCCCGTAATCTGCCAGCACCCTATGACAAAAAATGGAACACACCAGCAGTGTGAGGAGACCTGAAAGTGGCACATGGCAGAGTGTGGCGATGGAGACAGCAGCAATGGGAGGCCGTACAGGGACCCATGAGAGACTCTGGACTTGGCAGCAGCATGAGGAGGCGGTATAGGGGCCCATGGCAGATTAGGGGCCTGGCAGCAGCTATGGGAGGCCCGTAATCTGCCAGCACCCTATGACAAAAAATGGAACACACCAGCAGTGTGAGGAGACCTGAAAGTGGCACATGGCAGAGTGTGGCGATGGAGACAGCAGCAATGGGAGGCCGTACAGGGACCCATGAGAGACTCTGGACTTGGCAGCAGCATAAGGAGGCGGTATAGGGGCCCATGGCAGATTAGGGGCCTGGCAGCAGCAGCTATGGGAGGCCCGTAATCTGCCAGCACCCTATGTCAAAAAATTGAACACACCAGCAGTGTGAGGAGACCTGAAAGTGGCACATGGCATGAGACACTGTGGACCTGGCAGCAGCATGAGGAGGCGGTACAGGGGCCCATGGCAGATTAGGGGCCTGGCAGCAGCTATGGGAGGCCCGTAATCTGCCAGCACCCTATGTCAAAAAATTCAACACACCAGCAGTGTGAAGAGACCTGAAAGTGGCACATGGCAGAGTGTGGCGATGGAGACAGCAGCAATGGGAGGCCGTACAGGGACCCATGACAGACTCTGGACTTGGCAGCAGCATGAGGAGGCGGTATAGGGGCCCATGGCAGATTAGGGGCCTGGCAGCAGCTATGGGAGGCCCGTAATCTGCCAGCACCCTATGTCAAAAAATTCAACACACCAGCAGTGTGTGAGGAGACCTGAAAGTGGCACATGGCAGAGTGTGGCGATGGAGACAGCAGCAATGGGAGGCCGTACAGGGACCCATGAGAGACTCTGGACTTGGCAGCAGCATGAGGAGGCGGTATAGGGGCCCATGGCAGATTAGGGGCCTGGCAGCAGCTATGGGAGGCCCGTAATCTGCCAGCACCCTATGTCAAAAAATTCAACACACCAGCAGTGTGTGAGGAGACCTGAAAGTGGCACATGGCAGAGTGTGGCGATGGAGACAGCAGCAATGGGAGGCCGTACAGGGAACCATGAGAGACTCTGGACTTGGCAGCAGCATGAGGAGGCGGTATAGGGGCCCATGGCAGATTAGGGGCCTGGCAGCAGCTATGGGAGGCCCGTAATCTGCCAGCACCCTATGACAAAAAATGGAACACACCAGCAGTGTGTGAGGAGACCTGAAAGTGGCACATGGCAGAGTGTGGCGATGGAGACAACCCACCGACTGTTTTGCTCACTGCCAAGCTGCCACCCTCTTCTCCTGATGATGCGGAAGCAATAGCCTGATGACGACGAGGCTGCCAAGTGCGATCAGCCTCATCATCATCAATTAGGGTCTCCGCCTCACTACTAGCCCCCTCGGCTGCGTGTGGGTCAGGAGACGGACCTGTCTCTAGACCGGCTACCGAGCCACTCTCCTCGCCACTACTTCTTCGCCTGGCTGCTGAAGAGGCGGATGTCTCCCCCCGTTCCTGACCGCCCTCTGTTCGCTCTTCCTCACTGTACTGGATGACACCGGGAGCACTAGCCTCTGGCTGCGAATAGTGCTGCCTCGACCCCTTCCTCTGCTGCCACGTCTGCTCGCTCCTAAAACATTGCCTCCTCTGCCACTCCTCTGCATGTTGTCTGACATACTCTTTAATTAAACGATTCTGTGTCCCTGAGTAACAATTCAGTGTCCCTGAGTAACGTTTCTGTGGCCCTAAGTAACAGTTCTGTGGCCCTCAGTAACAATTCTGTGTCCCTCAGTAACAATTCTGTGTCCCTCAGTAACAATTCTGTCCCTCAGTAACAATTCTGTGTCTGTCCCTGAGTAACAATTCTGTGTCTGTCCCTGAGTAACAATTCTGTGTCCCTGAGTAACGTTTCTGTGGCCCTAAGTAACAGTTCTGTGGCCCTCAGTAACAATTCTGTCTGTCCCTGAGTAACAATTCTGTGTCTGTCCCTCAGTAACAATTCTGTGTCCCTGAGTAACAATTCTGTGTCTGTCCCTGAGTAAGAATTCTGTGTCTGTCCCTGAGTAACAATTCTGTGGCCCTAAGTAACGGTTCTGTGGCCCTCAGTAACAATTCTGTGTCCCTGAGTAACGTTTCTGTGGCCCTAAGTAACGGTTCTGTGGCCCTCAGTAACAATTCTGTGTCCCTGAGTAAGAATTCTGTGTCTGTCCCTGAGTAACAATTCTGTGGACCTAAGTAACGGTTCTGTGGCCCTCAGTAACAATTCTGTGTCCCTGAGTAACAATTCTGTGGCCCTAAGTAACGGTTCTGTGGCCCTCAGTAACAATTCTGTGTCCCTGAGTAACAATTCTGTGTCTGTCCCTGAGTAACAATTCTGTGGCCCTAAGTAACGGTTCTGTGGCCCTCAGTAACAATTCTGTGTCCCTGAGTAACAATTCTGTGGCCCTAAGTAACTGTTCTGTGGCCCTCAGTAACAATTCTGTGTCCCTGAGTAACAATTCTGTGTCTGTCCCTGAGTAACAATTCTGTGGCCCTAAGTAACGGTTCTGTGGCCCTCAGTAACAATTCTGTGTCCCTGAGTAACAATTCTGTGGCCCTAAGTAACGGTTCTGTGGCCCTCAGTAACAATTCTGTGTCCCTGAGTAAGAATTCTGTGTCTGTCCCTGAGTAACAATTCTGTGGCCCTAAGTAACGGTTCTGTGGCCCTTAGTAACAATTCTGTGTCCCTGAGTAACGTTTCTGTGGCCCTAAGTAACGGTTCTGTGGCCCTCAGTAACAATTCTGTGTCCCTGAGTAACAATTCTGTGTCTGTCCCTGAGTAACAATTCTGTGGCCCTAAGTAACGGTTCTGTGGCCCTCAGTAACAATTCTGTGTCCCTGAGTAACAATTCTGTGGCCCTAAGTAACGGTTCTGTGGCCCTCAGTAACAATTCTGTGTCCCTGAGTAACGTTTCTGTGGCCCTAAGTAACGGTTCTGTGGCCCTCAGTAACAATTCTGTGTCCCTGAGTAACAATTCTGTGTCTGTCCCTGAGTAACAATTCTGTGGCCCTAAGTAACGGTTCTGTGGCCCTCAGTAACAATTCTGTGGCCCTGAGTAACAATTCTGTGGCCCTAAGTAACGGTTCTGTGGCCCTCAGTAACAATTCTGTGTCCCTGAGTAACAATTCTGTGTCTGTCCCTGAGTAACAATTCTGTGGCCCTAAGTAACGGTTCTGTGGCCCTCAGTAACAATTCTGTGTCCCCGAGTAACAATTCTGTGGCCCTAAGTAACGGTTCTGTGGCCCTCAGTAACAATTCTGTGTCCCTGAGTAACAATTCTGTGTCTATCCCTGAGTAACGTTTCTGTGGCCCTAAGTAACGGTTCTGTGGCCCTCAGTAACAATTCTGTGTCCCTGAGTAACGTTTCTGTGGCCCTAAGTAACGGTTCTGTGGCCCTCAGTAACAATTCTGTGTCCCTGAGTAACAATTCTGTGTCTGTCCCTGAGTAACAATTCTGTGGCCCTAAGTAACGGTTCTGTGGCCCTCAGTAACAATTCTGTGTCCCTCAGTAACAATTCTGTGTCTGTCCCTGAGTAACAATTCTGTGGCCCTAAGTAACGGTTCTGTGGCCCTCAGTAACAATTCTGTGTCCCTGAGTAACATTTCTGTGGCCCTAAGTAACAATTCTGTGGCCCTCAGTAACAATTCTGTGTCTGTCCCTGAGTAACAATTCTGTGGCCCTAAGTAACGGTTCTGTGGCCCTCAGTAACAATTCTGTGTCCCTGAGTAACGTTTCTGTGGCCCTAAGTAACAATTCTGTGTCCCTGAGTAACAATTCTGTGTCTGTCCCTTAGTAACAATTCTGTGGCCCTAAGTAACGGTTCTGTGGCCCTCAGTAACAATTCTGTGTCCCTCAGTAACAATTCTGTGGCCCTAAGTAACGGTTCTGTGGCCCTCAGTAACAATTCTGTGTCCCTGAGTAACAATTCTGTGTCTGTCCCTGAGTAACAATTCTGTGGCCCTAAGTAACGGTTCTGTGGCCCTCAGTAACAATTCTGTGTCCCTGAGTAACAATTCTGTGGCCCTAAGTAACAGTTCTGTGGCCCTCAGTAACAATTCTGTGTCCCTCAGTAACAATTCTGTGTCTGTCCCTGAGTAACAATTCTGTGGCCCTAACTAACGTTTCTGTGGCCCTAAGTAACAGTTCTGTGGCCCTCAGTAACAATTCTGTGTCCCTGAGTAACGTTTCTGTGGCCCTAAGTAACAATTCTGTGGCCCTCAGTAACAATTCTGTGTCTGCCCCTGAGTAACAATTCTGTGGCCCTAAGTAACGGTTCTGTGGCCCTCAGTAACAATTCTGTGTCCCTGAGTAACAATTCTGTGTCTGTCCCTGAGTAACAATTCTGTGGCCCTAAGTAACGGTTCTGTGGCCCTCAGTAACAATTCTGTGTCCCTGAGTAACAATTCTGTGGCCCTAAGTAACGGTTCTGTGGCCCTCAGTAACAATTCTGTGTCCCTGAGTAACAATTCTGTGTCTGTCCCTGAGTAACAATTCTGTGGCCCTAAGTAACGGTTCTGTGGCCCTCAGTAACAATTCTGTGTCCCTGAGTAACAATTCTGTGGCCCTAAGTAACAGTTCTGTGGCCCTCAGTAACAATTCTGTGTCCCTCAGTAACAATTCTGTGTCTGTCCCTGAGTAACAATTCTGTGGCCCTAACTAACGTTTCTGTGGCCCTAAGTAACAGTTCTGTGGCCCTCAGTAACAATTCTGTGTCCCTGAGTAACGTTTCTGTGGCCCTAAGTAACAATTCTGTGGCCCTCAGTAACAATTCTGTGTCTGTCCCTGAGTAACAATTCTGTGGCCCTAACTAACGTTTCTGTGGCCCTAAGTAACAGTTCTGTGGCCCTCAGTAACAATTCTGTGGCCCTGAGTAACGTTTCTGTGGCCCTAAGTAACAATTCTGTGGCCCTCAGTAACAATTCTGTCTGTCCCTGAGTAACAATTCTGTGGCCCTAACTAGCGTTTCTGTGGCCCTAAGTAATGATTCTGTGGCCCTCACTAACAATTCTGTGCCCCTGAGTAATGTTTCTCTGTCCCTAAGTAACGTTTCTCTGTCCCCAAGTAACGTTTCTGTGGCCCTAACTCTGTCCCTAATACAGAGCGGTCTGCCTCTCTTGAATGACTGGAGGCAAATGAAGAATTCTAAAATGGCCGCCATTTATAGCTCGACCATTACACAGTGCTGGCTGGCTGGCTGCTGATTGGCTAATGCGATCACATGTCATTAAGGAATGCATTATGGGTCAGCGCGCCTTGTCTGCGCGCCTTCCCAGACATCCCCGCTCCGTCGCCGCACATGTCCGCCGCCATTTTAGGAAAAATTTCGATTCGCGCGTCTGAAGTAGACTATTTTTCGGATTCGGCGCGAATCGAAAATTTTCCAATATTCGAAACGAATTCCACTTCGCCTACTTCGATTCGCTCATCTCTAATTATAAGGTGCTGAGCAAACTGCTGGCGCTATATAAATCCTGTATAATGTATGCTTGTGTGTAGCTTATAGCATGGCACCTTTTGTCCCCTCCCCCATTGGCAATTAGATCCTCATAGGAAATTTCTCCCAACTGTAAAGCATAACTTGTAATTGCCTAATAGGGGAACCACCAGTTTATTCAATATAGGTTCCAAGCCATATAACTCTCAAATGGATAGAGTAATACTTAGCTGTCCATTTGGTTCTTGAAAGATCCAAACTGTTCTCATAGATGATGGTGGTCTATAGGTCTATATCCAGAGGAACCATGGTCTCTTATGTAGATGGAGGAGATGGCTGCCATTGTGGAAGAAAGGCTGGAAACCTGACTGTGCTACTCAATGTGCTCTATACTGGTGGCTCTGAAATGAGGAAGCAAAGCCCTGCCTCTTCCAAGATGGCAGAGTTATAGAGACATATTGCAGAACAAAGCTTTATAAATCAGTAATGGGGAAAGATCATCTGCAGAGAGACCACTATAACACTGGTGACTAGTCCTTTTCCTATTTCCTGGCCTGTTTTGGGCACAGCTTCTTAAGTTCAATTCTTCTTGAAGGTCTTCAAACCAAACTTGTCCACAGTGCAGATTTACTTATAAATTACTAAATATTTTAACATGATTTTTGCTGACTATTATTTGTCCTCGTATGCTTCGTTGGAATTGCCTAGGTATGTGACAGATTTACATTAAAGTCAACAGCAGCATGTAGAAATCATTAGTTTCAGCTATAAATGGATGAATGGTGAAATGGGATGAGTTGCTGCAGGATACTTCACATTATTGCTCTTTGCATTGTTACCATATGGACCACAAAGGAGGGAGAAGGAGTAATGGGGGTAACAGGGAATGCGGAGTGAATGAGAGATAAATAAGAAGGAGGGGGTGAAATCCAGAGATGAGAAGAAAGGAGAGAGCAGCTGATACACATAGGCAGGAATGTTAAAAGCATTGGTAGGCTGAGTACTGGTTGGGAGGGGTGAGGAGGGTCATTGAATTCTGCAGAGTGAAATGGCAGCAGTATGTTAGTCTCTATCAGTAAACGTAATGAGCTCTGTGCCTGCAGAAGTGGAAAATGAAAAGAACTTGTTTACCACAACACAGAGACGAACAGACAAGGAATGTACCTATAAAGGTGAAGATCTGAACCTGTATGATCTGTTCTGCACGTATATAGACTCAGAGTACATGTGTATTCTACACCCAGACATCATAAAACAAAGAATTCTTTTAGATGTCTACAGGCAGAATTACCTGTTAGGAAGTAAAACTCTACTAAAGTGCAAAAAATTAAATGTAAAGTATTTATGTATTGCCGAATGCCGATGAATAAAGTTTTCATCTGACCCAGTTGGTGCTTTCAGATTTAAAGCTGAACCTCAGGCACAAAAATTTTCATGTAAATATATTTCTAAATAGCCACAAAGGATATAAATCTACTTTGCATGCACCAAATGCCTTTGCAAACCCAGCTATTAGTTTTTAAAAGTAGTTATGACATCTTCACTTGTAGACAGCAAAACTGTGAGGGGACCCAATAAGTCAAGTGAGAATTGCATCCTGCAGAGTGCACATATTGCAACCATCAGATGACTGTACAAATGTGTACAGCAATTACCCCCTTATGAGCTGCTGGATTTTAACAGTGGCTTGCCCTGTAGAAGCACCCAGGCACTCACCAACCCACGAACAGTAACAGACAATCTTCATATTATTCAATCCTTTTTTGTAATTTATCAATTTTCTCTTTTGGGAAAGAAGGCTAGGTGTACAGGATACCAATAAACAACAGCAAAAATCTCTATGCACAATAGAATTGTCATTAAACTCCTTTAAACCACTGCCACCAGTAATCTGTAGAACTCTCAGTCTAACGTGAACTTTGCAGGCCCAGATGGGCAGCTATCTTTAAGTACGTTCGTCATCTGCCACAAACCAGATTAGGAATTTTCAGACCTCTCTCACACGCTAGTTTAGGACACTCTGGACCAGCTTTTCTCAACCTTTGTAACATGGAAATTACTTTCCAGGTTCAGAGAACCTTTGCTAATAACTTCTATATCAACGGTTCACAGTACACTAGCATGATGGTCACCTAGAAGAATGCTTCTTACATTTGTGGTCATTGAGAAGATGATGCCTTTACAGACAACTAAAGATACCATTGTTGAGAGTGGGTCCTCATCTGAGAGGCAGATGTTGCTCATTGCTCAAGGAACTCTTAGCAACATCTGGTGGAATCCCAGGGTTCCATGGAACCCTGGTTGAGAAAAGCTGCTCTTGGTCCAGAGAGGTAGTTAAGAAACAATCTCTTCTTTTCTGTCTGCCTCCACCTCTTTCAGCTACACGTCTTCTGGCAGCAGGCCTGGAAGCTGAGGACCTCTGTAAGTACACCCTCTCCAGGCAAAGACTTGGGGGCAAAGACTCTGCTGCATACACATGCACTTAAGAGCAAAGACTGAGAGGCAAGGCCCCTTCTAGAAGGTCTCCATCCCACATCTCTGGCATAAAACCCTCATTGATTGGCCAGGGCAGAATAAATATTCATAACCCAATACATTTTATCTTCTCACTCTATCTACTGGAGAACACTGGAAAAGGCAGAAGAAAACAATGTCCCTGGTTTTAGGAGAAACCTAACAAACCAGATAGCATAAGCAAAGCTTATGCTAGATACACCCTAGCTGCAGACACTTGGATCTAGGGGCACTGCAGGTTAAGACAGAACTCCTACATGTGCAAATGTAACCTTTTTGACTTCCTGGCCATTATGTACTCAAGAGGATGCCCTGGAGAGTCAAAAAATTGGCATTTGAGGTGTAAAACCTAATGTAATAACTATGCCATGTATTGGATATCCTAAACATGTAGTTTCCTTCTCTCCTAGCAAGTTCTTCAAGTCTGACCCTTACCTGTCCACAATCCACATAAATTGTCACTGTTGAACCACTGGATGCATCACAGGCTCTTCACAGAAACTCTCCCACATATGCAGTAAATTGCCCACCCATTCTAATAGGAAGCCCATTGATTGTTTGTCTCAACAATCAGCGTGCTTCCTATAGGAATGAATAGGGAATCTTCTGTGCATGCACAGCCCAACTGGGAGAGTTTGCGTGAAGAGATTTTGCATCACACATAGGTGTGGAATTGGTCTTAAAGTATAACTAAAGGCATAACTTTTATGGAGATCCACTTTCACCAGTTGTCCTGATCACCAATATCACCAGTAATTAAAAAAATGAGGGTAAGTCCAAAATGTTTTGTTGCCACCAAACTAGGAATATACTGGAAATCTTCCAATAGGAACATATGTTGCTGTGACTATTGTCTAAGAGAGGATATTCCTCACATTGAAAAGATATCCACGAGACAATAAGTGAAGGAAAATATCTCTAATGAACACAGATGGCAAAGAAAACTGAAAGATATATTACCTCCCCCCTAATCTATAGGGTATGTAAAAAAATACAGGTACAAAAAGTACAGAATTGTTAGCAAGTGGGTCTAAATAGGAATGAAAAACTTGTAGGCCAGGGAACAAAAACCAGAATGGATACACAGACAAAAGTATACACATAAGGCAAAGACATAGGGGGCATGCAAAAAGGAAAATGTTCAGGCAGGGAAAGGGGGATTAGGTGTTGACAAGTTATAACAGATTGGTGGTTCCCCTTACTATACTAAGGTAAAGGTATGAGAAATGACATAATCCAGACTGGTATATAGTACGACCCCTATTGAAATACACAATACCATATTCAACATTTAAACAAAGTAAAACCATCTGCGATAGTTAGGAGTCTAATGGTCTGAAATTTAGCCACAGGCCCGAATTGCATAGAATTTCTGGTAGGCGTCTGTGTAATTACAAATCAGCTCCACCATTTGTCTAATTTGGTAAATTTTGACAAACCAAGGTGGGAGAGGATGTGGGGAAAACATTACCCTAACCTATTTGCAACTGAGTGGAACACCAAATTCTTTCAAAAAGTGCCACCTCTAGGGACTCTTTGCAAAAAATTACCCATTTCAAAGATGCCATTTTAAAAGTTTTCCATACAACCTCAGACCTTTAATTTATTGTGAATCATGTCATTTTATCCAGATTTCTCAATCAGTACACAGACGCAAAGTGCAGCTTTCTATTCAGTTAAAAAGTGGATGCATGAGTCTGACCTCAAATACAACATTCTATATCCAACAAAGATTCACTGTCAAAGGTCAAATCCACTTTTTCTCCTCCCTGGCTGAAGCTAAACAATGGTTTGAACACACAGTATGAGAGACCGTGACTGATGATGTACCAACACCTTACCATAACCATGCCTTCTGATCTACCTGTCTGCTATTAGAAGTGTGTACATTGGGCTACAACTGCTCCAGAACTATTCTCTGCAGAATCCAATGCAAATTTATTCTGCTGCCTGAACATTATCAATCCTGCCACCAGCCATTGTCTTCTTCTATGGTTAATGCTTGGTGGATGCCTATTTGGACCTAGAAACATAAGAAAAACTTGCCTCCACCCTCTTGACATGTTTCCAAATCTATACAAGCTGATTCTGGGTTTTTTCAAACTCTATATTCTCTTAGTTTGCACAGAAGATGAATGGTGGTTTATTTCTAGTTTCTCTTTTGTGAGTACCCTCAGCTTAAGTTTGAGCTTGTTATGGATCTCCAGTACAATACAGTCTGGAGCAATTCACAGGGAGGAATTGGGACTGTTTATGAGTTATTTCTAGTAATATACGAGGCACTTTTATGAAGACAGTCAGCATTCAGAAACAAAACCCTTACAACTTACAGCACAATTAGAGAAAGACATGACCACAAACATGGGCACAGATCTTTCTAGACAGTCCTATTACACTCACTGCAGTAAGTCCCTTCCCAAAACATATGACATCAGGTTTAAATGGGAGTCCAATGAAATGGTATAGTAAAAATGATGAAAATCTTGTATCTCACCTTCTCAGTATACAGAATCTTGTAAAAAGGGCATCCTTCAACCCTCTATGAAGGAACTTTTTGTTTTAATCCAAAAATGTCAAAAGGATCTCAATAAATGTGAATCATTCCAACCCATTTCGTTAACTAATATGGATGCTAAACCTCCGTTCTGGATATAAGGCTTAGTACTTTTATAACACAAGTGGTCTTATCAACTCAGGTTTTACACCAGGAAAAAGCACACATATTTTTATGGGAAGGTTATTTACCATCCCTCAACATGATAATCCTGCTCGAAGTATAGTGTCATAAGACACACAGAAGCCTTTGACTCAGTGGGGTGACCTTATATGTGGGCAATCCTGTAGAAGCTAGGGTTTGGCCCCAAATTTATCCAATGGTTTAAAGATTTTTTCATAGTTGTTAATAGCCAGGCTGAGAATAAATAATAATGAAATATCAGATAGTTTCCCATACTGCATATAGGAGAACCAGGAAAGGTAGCCCACTTTCTCCTCTATTGTTTTATCTGGCTATTGAGCCACTTGCTGAGTTAATATGTACATTCAACCCACTCATTGTATTAAAAATACATAGTTTACAAGAACATATGTGTGCAGATGATATGCTTCTGATGATCCTGACATCTCCTTTACCAACTTGCTAAATATAATCAACACCTTTAGAGGAAAAAGAATTGAAAGTAATCTGTCATATTCCCCATTGATGCTGCTAACTCGTTCCATATACCTACCCATTGTCCTCTAAAGATGGTGCTGAAATTTCATTACCTCAACACAGCAATACACCAACCCTTTTTTACTCAAAGTAGACATCAACCTTATGTCAACTGTTGGTTCCTTTAAGGAACAAATGGACCCCTGGCCAACACTCTCACTGATCTAATGGTGAGGATAAACCTTTTTAAAATGGTGTGCTTACCCATATTCTTATACAGGGCTTTTTTTCAGCAAGAACGTGGGGGAACGGGGCACTGGATGTATGTAATGACAAGGGGGCTGTGCTGGAGAGTCTATTGATGCTTGCTGTTAAGGGATCTATTGTTGCTGGAGGAAATTATCTAATGTTTCTAGAGGGGTCATTGTTTGCTGGGAGGGATCTGCCATTGAGGGAGGGGTCTATTATTGCTGGTGGGTTTAGAGATTTGTTGTTGCTGCCGGGAGTTTATTGTTGCTGGGGATCTATTGTTTCCGGGAAGATCTATTGTTGCTGGGGGTTTATTGTTGCTGACTGCCGGGGATCTATTTTACTGCTTTTCTTGTTATCTTTACCAAAATCCAAATTACTTAACACAACAATATGATTCTTGGTTCTGTATTCTCTAAAGTGGGCAGTACTGGGAGGTAGGTAGGAGGTGGAACCAAGGGATGGTGCTTGCAGGTGATATAGGGGGCAGAGACAAGGGTGACTCAGAAGGAGGGGGGGGGGAGTTCCTACACCTATTCTCTGAGAAACAAAAGGCCTGCTTATATATCTTTTTCAATTCCCCACTGTATCTTCTCAAATTGTTAAAACATATACCAGGGGTGTCAAACTGACGGCCCTCCAGCTACTGCGAAACTACAAGTCCCATCATGCCTCTGACTTTGGGAGTCATGCCTGTAACTGTCAATCTTGCAATGCCTCATGGGACTTGTAGTTTGGTAACAGCTGGAGGGCCGCTAGTTTGACACCCGTGATCTAGACTCTCTCAAATCCTTTTTTAACTGAGAACAGAGTACACACAGAGTCTCACTTATTACGTTTAATTTCCTATGATTGTGGTTTAGCATTACCAAACCTCCACCTTTATTACATTGTCTCACATTTAATATACATTACTGGGTGGGTTCACCCAGATTGGAACTTGGCACACACAGCTCTTGAGGCAGCAAATATGACCACTCATAAAGCACTGGCTAAATTAATCTCTAGACAGTCTCTTCTTAATTTTAATGATACCTCGGTATTTGCACTTTCTTTGGGAATCTTCAAACAAACTCATAGATGCTGAATTAACTCAGTTGCTTAATACTCTGATCTGATGGAACCCACTGTTGAAAGCATATTACCAGCTGGAAGACGAACCCCAATGAGCAAAATGTGGTCTTAAGTATGTACACCAAGTGTACAGTTGAGTTGCTTTATTGTAAAATGGGATAAAAGACGAGCGCTTGGTCTCAAAGATTCAAGCTGCTAGCATGAAGGTAAACCTCGTATAACCTCCTCATAGACAAATAAAAACACCAAAAATGCAGCGCTTGAGCATGTAGTGAGAAGAAATTAGCGTATGCACATCCGGATTAAAAGAAATACATTAAAGGTATAACATGCACCAACTTAAACGCACAAATTAATGCAAACAATGGACGGGTAAGTATTAATGATTCATCCGACCAAAACAAAGTGCATATAGTGATAGGGATGTTAGAGTCATTAGAAGTGCATCCGTGTATCAATCAAATTCGTGACTTCCGTGATAGGAGAATAGCTGCAAAACGCACTAACCAGATAGCGCAGGAAAAAGCGCATTGGAGTATAATGACCTACTCCCGGTCACAGCCCAAAGATCATCAGCGAAGGGACCTCAGGAACAACTTTGCATCAATCATGCCGTCTCCTACCACCAGGGGGGGGGTACGCCTCCTTACAGTTACACGAATTTGCCTTATATCATCTTTCGCCAGGGGTGGTGTGCTTTCGTATCAGGAGATCACCTTAGGGACTCAGCAATAAGACCCAAAAGAGAGAAATCTTGATAGTGTAGTAATTTTTATTCAAAAGGTTGCTAAAGAACAAGTAGCACACTTACATAATGATATCCAGAAAAGCTGATTAACAGAATCCAAAAAGATGGCCGACAGTCAGATGCATGGACCATGTGGGTAACAAGTAGTATGAGAGGTATCCTTATCCCTAACGCGTTTCGTGGCAAGAGCACATTATCAAAGGGAAAAAAATGTGATAATGTGCTCTTGCCACGAAACGCGTTAATAAGCTTTTCTGGATATCATTATGTAAGTGTGCTACTTGTTCTTTAGCAACCTTTTGAATAAAAATTACTACACTATCAAGATTTCTCTCTTTTGGGTCTTATTGCTGAGTCCCTAAGGTGATCTCCTGATACGAAAGCACACCACCCCTGGCGAAAGATGATATAAGGCAAATTCGTGTAACTGTAAGGAGGCGTACCCCCCCCCTGGTGGTAGGAGACGGCATGATTGATGCAAAGTTGTTCCTGAGGTCCCTTCGCTGATGATCTTTGGGCTGTGACCGGGAGTAGGTCATTATACTCCAATGCGCTTTTTCCTGCGCTATCTGGTTAGTGCGTTTTGCAGCTATTCTCCTATCACGGAAGTCACGAATTTGATTGATACACGGATGCACTTCTAATGACTCTAACATCCCTATCACTATATGCACTTTGTTTTGGTCGGATGAATCATTAATACTTACCCGTCCATTGTTTGCATTAATTTGTGCGTTTAAGTTGGTGCATGTTATACCTTTAATGTATTTCTTTTAATCCGGATGTGCATACGCTAATTTCTTCTCACTACATGCTCAAGCGCTGCATTTTTGGTGTTTTTATTTGAGTTGCTTTATTGACCTGGGGCTACTCTAAACTTTTGGTCATTTTTATGTGAAGTGTTTAACCACTTGCCCACCTGAGGATTAACCCCCATTCCTGACCAGGCCATTTTTTGCGTGATGGCTCTGCGTTATTTTAACTGACAATTGCGCGGTCATGCACCATTGCACGCAAATGAAATTTACGTCCTTTGTTTCCCCCGAATTGAGCTTTCTTTTGGTGGTATTTGATCACTTGTGGATTTTTTATTTTTTGCCCTATAAAATAAAAGACAGTCAATTTTGAGAAAAAAACAATATTTTTTACTTTTTGCTATTAAACATGTCCAGTAAAAAAAATTTAAAAATCAAATTTCGTCATAAATTTAGTCCAAAATGTATTCTGCTACATGTCTTTGCTACAAAAAAATCCCAATATGTGTAAATTAATTGGTTTACGTGAAAGTTATAGCATTTACAAATGGCGGAAAATATACAGATTTTTTAAATTTTTTTAAAATTTTACTAGTAATGGCGGCAATCAGTTAATTATAGTGGGACTGCAGCGGGCATCCTGACACTGGGGGAGGACTGACTTGGTGTAACTGACATCCACAACAACACCAATACAGTGATAAAAAAGCACTGACACTGTACTAATGGCACTGGGCAGGAAGGGGTTAACATGCTGGGCGATCAAAGGGTTAACTGTGTGCTGTTTTACTCTGTGCTGTGTCCGTGTGAGCACACTACTTTGGATGGCTGTGCTGTGCCATCTGCCTACTGAGCATATTCACAGATCATCATATAGATGATGTTTGCCTCCAACTTTACTTAACTATGCAAGAATGATGATAGCAATAAAATCGAATCTTCCAAAGACACCTAACCTCTCTGAATGGCAAGCATTGATGAATCAAGTCAGCGTACGTTTACCTATGAATCCAGGGAATAACGAAAAAATTCCACATTTCTAGGTCAAATGACTGGACTCCCATGAGACTGTAGCTATAAACCAGTACCCTAGGGACTCTTAGAACTGCATACCTAGTCTTGTCAGCATCAAACTAAACTGATACAACTTTAATTATACTTTGCCTTATGCTTTACCCACAAGAAGAAAGATCTAAAGATCTGTAGCCAGGTTCAGGCTAGGTCATTCTGCAATTCAGGGACATCTGCTGCACAGACTGAGATTCCTTTTCTTCCCTTCTAGTGTACGGTGCAGAGTAAACACATAATTTCCTGCTGACAGAGTGGGAAGTGTGTCTGAAAAGCAGATGATCTTGGGACCTGTAGTCCCATCACCTAGAGACACTGTATTTTTCAGCATTGTCTGGACTAATCCGGAGGGGAGTGAACCTTGGTCCAACAGCAGACGGTGCCGCATCAGGCATCGCACCCTGATGACGTCAGATGCCCAATGTGACTAGCTCCAGACATGTTGGAGACCTCGCCAGGCTTCGCCTGATACGGCACCACCTGCTGGCGGACCAAGGTTCACTCCCCTCCGGATTAGTCCTCTACATTTGGCTACAGACGTTTTAAATCACCTCTCTAGGAGCCTGTTTTTATTGTCTAGGATGTGAGGTGCTATACTTGCCTTTTTATTAAATGTTGTCACATAGTTTACACTTAGAAGCGCTGTGTCCTTTTGTTGTGCATAAGAAGCCTGTGCACCTTTTGTGCAATAAACTTCACTTGATTTTTAAATGTGCATTTTGTCACATGACAATCATAGTAAAATTGTTGCGTGTTTTGGTGCAATTTGGATTCAAATCACCTAATGTGAACGGGTCCAACGAAAAAAATTACAAGAATTGCAAGAAAGAGGCAGCCTCTGCCTGCGTATACCTGAGCCTTGCTTATTCCCCTCCAACCTCCTTTCCCCATCTAATTTCAGATGGTCAACTGTAGAAAACAATGCAAATTTAGAGGGACTCCTTGATCTCATTCATGATCTGAGGACAGGTTCTTTACACTGTAATTAAGCCTGTGTCTGGGCTTTCTGCTTCATGGAGTGTATGGTCACCACCGGTTACATGAATGCAGCATAGAAATCAATATTTATTGCTACTGGATGTGAAAATACTGAATCAAATCTACAGCAGATGCCATCATTGTTCTAACAGGCGCCTGCGTAGACAAGGTAAATGAAAACAAAGCCATGCTTACATTGGCATGTACCTTTAATGACAGTTCTCAAAGCACAGGGATAGAAAAGGTGAAGGAAGAATGGTATATAAGTACCAAGAACTTAGGAGTATTGAATTAAAATTCAGAGAGGTCCAGTCAGAAAAATTTTCTCCCACAGAAGTCTGAATCTCTTGTTTGTGCTATGGCCCCCTTACATCAGGTGTCCTCATCAGAGTTTACTTTTACATAAGATACCCTCATCAGAGTCCATTTTTACATCAGGTGTCTTCATCAGAGTCCATTTTTACATAAGGTGGCCTCATCAGAGTCCATTTTTACATCAGGTGCCCTCATCAGAGTCTATTTTTACATCAGGTGTCTTCATCAGAGTCCATGTTTACATAAGGTGCCCTCATCAGAGTCCATTTTTACATCAGGTGCCCTCATCAGAGTCCATTTTTACATCAGGTGTCCACATCAGAGTGCCAACTTATGTAAGGTGTCCCAGGCAATGTATCCCCTTACCTCAGTAGTCCCCATTACAGAGCCTCCCTACAACAGATGTCCCCATCAAAGAACCCCCTTACATCAAGTGTCCCAATCAAAGTGCCCCTCACATCAGGTGTCCTCATCAGAGTCCATTTTTACATAAGGTGCCCTCATCAGAGTCCATTTTTACATCAGGTGTCCTCATCAGAGTGCCAACTTATGTAAGGTGCCCCAGGCAATCTATCCCCTTACCTCAGTAGTCCCCAATACAGAGCCTCCCTACAACAGATGTCCCCATCAAAGAACCCCCTTACATCAAGTGTCCCCATCAAAGTGCCCCTTACATCAGGTGTCCTCATCAGAGTCCATTTTTACATAAGATGCCCCCATCAGAGTCCATTTTTACATCAGGTGTCCTCATCAGAGTGCCAACTTTTGTAAGTTGTCCCAGGCAATGTATCCCCTTACCTCAGTAGTCCCCATTACAGAGCCTTCCTACAACAGATGTCCCCATCAAAGAACCCCCTTACATCAGGTGTTCCCATCAAGGTGCCCCTTACATCAAGTGTTCTCATCAGAGTCCATTTTTACATCAGGTGTCCTCATCAGAGTGCCAACTTATGTAAGGTGTCCCAGGCAATGTATCCCCTTACCTCAGTAGTCCCCAATACAGAGCCTCCCTACAACAGATGTCCCCATCAAATAACCCCCTTACATCAGGTGTCCCCATCAACGTGCCCCTTACATCAGGTGACCCGCCACAATACCGCATTACATCAAGTGTCATCATCACAGTACCCCCTTGCATTTTAGTGCCAGACAGGCAAAGGGTGGGAATCAGGAGGCTGAGCAGGCTTCAGGTCTGAATGAAGGAAGTTCCAAGATCTGTAATCTGTCCTGTAATGTTGGGGGCAAGGCATGCATGTGACATTATTGGTTGGACGTCCTTGACTGTTGCAACCAAATACTGCAGAGAAGAGGGGCGCGGGACCTGCTATGGGGACTGACTGGCTGGTGGACAGTCCAGATAGGACTGTCACTCAGTTTGGGTCTGGACTGAAATCTGCCATCTAGTGATGGCTAGCCTATGGATAGGTTCACACCTAACCATCGGATCTGCCCCTTTTTTGACAGCGCACTATACTGCAATGCATGTTGATGCATTACCGCACGTTGTGCTGCTGTGCATTCTGAATCTCACCACTGCAAGTAGAATGCGGTACCTTGCACTGCAGTAATGCGCATGGGAATGTGCACGTTCCCACAACACAATACTGTGAACAGGGCCTAAGGGTTTTAAAAGTACAGGTATCAGTTTAAAAAGAAGTATTCAGCTAGTGTGGATTTTGTCATATGGTCATCAATAATTGCAGGTTTATAGGAGCCTTGCACAACCTTTCTGGAAAGATTAAGGTGGGGATGTCAAATATGAAACTGGTGGGGACTGGCTGAAGCAACAGAATAAGTAATACAAAAATCATTCCATGCAAGCAGTCATTGTTGAAAAGCTGCAAACAACATTCATATCGTAGCTAGAATGCACCCAAGGAATCTTCAGAGGAATTGGTACTCTGGAATTTATGGTTTTCTTCTAATTGTAACGGGTCACAAAGAGCCTTAGCTGTATGACGCTTGATTTTCTATGTATTATAAAGGGCCTGCTTATTGACTTGTGCCTCATGTGCACTAGGCATTTAGCCCTGGAGCATGATGCTCCGGTATTTATGAGTGGGTGGAAGGTGCATGCACGCTGTAAAAACCACCCCTGTTGGCAGCTATTCAAACTCTGTGAGTGGCTGACAGCTGCTAAACGCTGGATTGTGCGTCTGTCCCTTCCACCAGTACCTAAACACCAGAGCCCCATGTACCGCAGCTAAATGTCCGGTGTGCATGAGACCCTAAAGTGAACCTGTCATTACAAAAAAAGTATAAACCAACACTGAGCAAGGACACTATCAGGTGCCAGAATATATGCTTTACTTTTCAAACCAGTCCTTCAAATCACCCCAGGGGCCAAACGTAGGCTTGGTTCACATCCTTGCATTGCATCATAGGTGAGTCGCATTTTACATGCGTTACCATTGAACACGTGTTTTGAAAGTGTGTAAGCAGGTGCTTATGGGGTACCCTCGAATATACTATATTAATGTTGGTGTAATAATTGCATTATGTGGCTATGCAGTAAGTTCAGGGTGCCCAGGGCGGGAAGGGGTTAACTGTATCTTAGTTGGGTATTTTTGGGTGAAGATCTCTTTTGTACAGGGGGAGGTCAGCAGGAGAGAGGGCAGCACCCGCATGGGACTGGAGGGAAGCATCTGCTAAACCATGTAGCACTTTCCGGGGCATGTGGCCCCCATTACTGGGTCACCCATATGGGACTCTATCTGGAGCCAGGGCACTACCAGCTATGGATCCAAAGGACTCTTATCTTGGGAAGGTATGAACCAGGGCAGCCTACACTAGGTAGCTAGGACTGGACTCATGTTTGTGCACATGTGCTGTTGGATTATTTTTTTTAATATCTCAGTAAAAGTTCCATTAACTGTTCCATGCCTGGTCTGAAGATACTTCAAAGGGGTGCATGAGGGTACATGGCATATCCAAAAGAACAGGGCCTGTAATTTACACTTGGGGGTGAAGGGGAAGAACTAGAGAGCCACCACAAAAGATTAACCCAGCAGGGGATTTGGTGGGAAGTCATGTGGTTGTTGTGGGTAACCAGGACTGGTGGGAATGTAATAGCAGCCAGACAATGGAAGAATTGGTACCAGGCATAGGTGACAGGTCCTCCGGTTGTGCTCTTAGTCCCTTCCTAGCTGTTGGTGCCCCTGTAGGATTCGGGACCGAATCCACAGCACAGAGACCCTGGCAGCAGGTATGGGAGAGTCAAAGGAGTTAATTAGTGCAAAAAGGTTCGTACAGAGTGCCCGGCAGGACCCCTACTCTGTCATTGGAAGTGAGGTGACAGGAAAGCTGGACTGGTGGAGTGGGACACAAGCTCAGCAGGGTCTTCTTCAAAATGCTAGTGTCATGGGGAGAGTTTCTCACAGTATGGAGCCTCAGGTTTATTGTACATTTACGCATGATGGCCATCCCACTTCTAAGTACGAAGTACTGCCCTAATGTTGAATTCACATGACCATGGTCCCGCCTGGTCCCATGCATTAGTGAGAGCCTTCATGAAAGAATCCTCCACATGTAGGGTGCGTTGGCTCTTACTACAACCGCATGAAATATGAAGCAAGCATGATTTTAAGCAACAAATAAAGTAAACAGTTGTGACTGGACCTTTATTATGCAAATACAAGCCTTCCAAAAGTTCAAGAACGCATGTGGCCTCCAGGGGCAGACTGACAACGTACCAGGGGCATCTCATGGGGCCCCCTACTGACCCCGGGCCCTCGGGCAGTGCCAGAGTTTCCAAATGGTCAGTCCACCCCTGGTGTCCTCTTCATATGTTGCTCAGCTATTGGGCATCACATTGGGATCTGGAGTTGGGTAGGGGTGCCTATGATATGACTTTCAAAAAGTCAATGGTTGCATTGGAAGCCCTTCTGTCTTGGACATGCCATGTAGGCAGGTCTACATTGTAAGAACTTATGGATCCTGTATTTGAGTTTTACTCTTCACGGAATCATTATTAGAACAAGCACATCAACAGATGAATAATTTTTTGCCTACAGATACATCTTCGGTGTCTATGGTGCCTTTAGTTTAGTCATACACTAAAAGATTTTGATTGACCAATTCAACCATTTTTCTATAAAACATATATTTGTAGTGGACTGATTCACCTACGTTAAAGAACATAGAACATCATTGGAATCAGGCGCATGTCCCAACATTGCAGTGATTGGACAGTATATGAGCTGATGTGGAGTGGTTAGGTCATAGAACATTTTTTTTTCTGGAGCGGATCAATTGGCCAAGCCCTTTGGGTATAATTACTTTCATTTGTGTTTAACATACATTAGACCCACATTATGTACTATGCAGCAAGTCCATATCTTGTGTTCCTATATCCTGCACTGTGCATTGTTATTTTATACACATGCAAGCTGGCCAGTGTATTTGTTTGGGAAGATGGCTTTGGCAGCCCCCTCTTTGTGCCCCCTGATGAATGGATCCCCATGTGTGACCTGTGGCCCTGCCTCACTAAATCTTCTCTCCCAAACATTCACCTTGACCAGATAAAGGGCCGAGAGAGTCCCCCCCTCACAAGATGATTTCTTATTGGGAGGAGCACATGGGGGATTTGTCTGGGAAAGCCATCTAACCCCTTCCCAGAGGACCTCACAGGGCTGCAAGACTTTAACCCCATCACAGTCACCAAAATAATCACATCCTCTGCTCAGCTCACACACACCTCCTCCCACCAACAGACAGGGCCTGTGCTCTCAATCCCTTCCTCATACACAGACAACACAGCACTGATATCCTTCTAATACACAGACACCAGAACACTGATATCCTTCTAATACACAGACACCAGAGCACTGATATCCTACTGATACACAGACACCAGAGCACTGATATCCTACTGATACACAGACACCAGAGCACTGATATCCTTCTAATACACAGACACCAGAGCACTGATATCCTTCTAATACACCGACACCAGAGCACTGATATCCTTCTAATACACAGACACCAGAGCACTGATATCCTTCTAATACACAGACACCAGAGCACTGATATCCTTCTAATACACAGACACCAGAGCACTGATATCCTTCTAATACACAGACACCAGAGCACTGATATTCTACTGATACACAGACAACACAGCACTGATATCCTTCTAATACACAGACACCAGAGCACTGATATCCTTCTAATACACAGACACCAGAGCACTGATATCCTTCTAATACACAGACACCAGAGCACTGATATCCTTCTAATACACAGACACCAGAGCACTGATATCCTTCTAATACACAGACACCAGAGCACTGATATACTACTGATACACAGACACCAGAGCACTGATATCCTACTGATACACAGACACCAGAGCACTGATATCCTTCTAATACACAGACACCAGAGCACTGATATCCTTCTAATACACAGACACCAGAGCACTGATATACTACTGATACACAGACACCAGAGCACTGATATCCTACTGATACACAGACACCAGAGCACTGATATCCTTCTAATACACAGACACCAGAGCACTGATATCCTTCTAATACACCGACACCAGAGCACTGATAGCCTTCTAATACACAGACACCAGAGCACTGATATCCTTCTAATACACAGACACCAGAGCACTGATATCCTTCTAATACACAGACACCCACCAGAGCACTGATATCCTTCTAATACACAGACACCAGAGCACTGATATCCTACTGATACACAGACAACACAGCACTGATATCCTTCTAATACACAGACACCAGAGCACTGATATCCTTCTAATACACAGACACCAGAGCACTGATATCCTTCTAATACACAGACACCAGAGCACTGATATCTTTCTAATACACAGACACCAGAGCACTGATATCCTTCTAATACACAGACACCAGAGCACTGATATCCTACTAATACACAGACACCAGAGCACTGATATCCTACTGATACACAGACACCAGAGCACTGATAACCTACTTATACACAGACACCAGAGCACTGATATCCTACTGATACACAGACACCAGAGCACTGATATCCTACTGATACACAGACACCAGAGCACTGATATCCTACTGATACACATACACCAGAGCACTGATATCCTACTGATACGCATACACCAGAGCACTGATATCCTACTGATACGCAGACACCAGAGCACTGATATCTTACTGATACACAGACACCAGAGCACTGATATCCTACTGATACACAGACACCAGAGCACTGATATCTTACTGATACACAGACACCAGAGCACTGATATCCTACTGATACACATACACCAGAGCACTGATATCCTACTGATACACAGACACCAGAGCACTGATATCCTACTGATACACAGACACCAGAGCTCTGAAATTTTACTGATACACAGACACCAGAGTACTGATATCCTACTGATACACATACACCAGAGCACTGATATCCTACTGATACACAGACACCAGAGCACTGATATCCTACTGATACACAGACACCAGAGCACTGATAACCTATTAATACACAGACACCAGAGCACTGATATCCTACTGATACACAGACACCAGAGCACTGATATCTTACTAATACACAGACACCAGAGCACTGATATCCTACTGATACACAGACACCAGAGCACTGATATCTTACTAATACACAGACAACAGAGCACTGATAACCTACTAATACACAGACACCAGAGCACTGATATCCTTCTAATACACAGACACCAGAGCACTTATATACCTCTAATACACAGACAACAGAGCACTGATATCTTACTAATACATAGACACCATAGCACTGATATCCCTCTAATACACAGACACCAGAGCACTTATATCCCTCTAATACACAGACATCAGTGCACTGATATCCTACTAATACACAGACAACAGAGCACTGATATCCCTCTAATACACAGACAACAGAGCACTGATATCTTACTAATACACAGACACCATAGCACTGATACCCTTGTAATACACAGACATTATAGCACTGACATCTTCCTAATACCCAGACACCATAACATTGATATCCTTCTAATACACAGACAGCAACATTCCTTCCTGACACACAGAAACCATAGCACTGAGATCCTTGTAATACACAAAACAGCAGCACCACACTGCTCCCAATACACAGACATTGTAGCCCTGAAATCCTACTAATACACAGGCACCATAACACTTACATCCTTCTAATACACAAACACCATAGCACTGATCCTTTCCTAGTACACAGATACCATAACACTGATATTACTGTAATAAAGACAGCACCACACTGATCCCTTCCTAATACAGACACCATATCTCTGATATCCTTCTAACACACAGACAACACTACTCTGATGCCTTCCCAATACATGGACATCTTAGCACTGATATCCATAGGATACACAGACAGCACCAAGTTGATCCTTTCCTAATACACAGACACCAGAGCACCATCTACCATCAACTAAAAGGTGGGGTATCAAACTAACCTGTTACTTGGCCCTGAATGGGAAATGCACAAGTGTGATGGCCATCCACAGCCTGATACGATACAACATGTGAGTTTTACTTGTGACAATCAAACCGCCCATGTTGGATCATGCAGAGAATTAGGAAGACCATTAAAGCTTCACTAATACTCATAGAATTTATCATCAAGTAAAATTTTTACATGCACGCTGACTGATCTTTCCCTGTCAATGGAGAAAGGAGGAACAAACTCACTGAAAGGTGTATTTATAACAGAAAAAAATTGTCCAGTGAAACCATAATTGTTCTGTGAGAGTGGGGCAAAATCGAAAGTTCTCCTATTTCTTCTACATGTCCAATGTTATTAATTCATAAAAAATGGAGAGGTTCAGAAAAATACTGAATTATGGCCACTAGATGGAGTTAAGGATTGTACTTATTTCCTGTGACCCTCAGCTCCATCTACTGGCCATAATGCAGTATTTTCCCAAACCACTCTATTTTTTTTTTTTTGCAGGATTATTTATCAACCTGTAGAGGAAATAGAAAGAGGACATTCGATTTTGCACTGAATGTAGTAGCATGTTCACTAGATGAATAGCTATGGATAGTTTTATAACTATACCCCTGGGTATATGCTATTTCTACCTTTGACTGAATCAAGGAGAAGCATTATTACTTGAAAACAAAATTTGGGAAAACCCATATTAGACAATGGATCATTCCAATGAAATCAGTCGTTTGGTTGATTTCTACCGAGCTTCTTAAGTACCCATGGGCATTTGACCATTTTTCTGATCTAACTATATTCAGGCAGAACATGTGAAAATCTCTAATGTCAATGGATTGTAGGTTTGGCCAGATTAAAAAAAATGGTTCAATAACCACATATACTATTATCCATGTGGATAAGGATTGGGCGGAATTGTTTGGGTGCTTCCAATACATTTGTTCCTTATTAGCTTTAATACACCAATCAGCCATAACTTTATGACCACTGACACGTAAAGCCACTGTCAGTGGTCCCAAACTGTGGGGCCCGGGAGCAGGCCTTTGCCTTTATCTGGTCCCTGAGGCACTATTCCTGCCACTGATACAAGACACTATTCCCCCCCAACAATGGGGCACCATTCCTCCCACTGATGCTAGTGATGTAGCACTATTCCTTACCATAATACCAACAATGGAGTACTATTCCTCCCACTGATACCAATGATGGGGCACTATTCCTCCCACTGATACCAACAATGGAGTACTATTCCTCCCACTGATACCAATGATGGAGAACTATTCCTTCCACTGATACCAACAATGGGGCACTATTCTTCCTACTGATACCAATGATGGAGCACTATTCCTTCCACTGATACCAACAATGGAGCATTATTCTTCCCACTGATACCAATGATGGAGAACTATTCCTTCCACTGATACCAACAATGGGGCACTATTCTTCCTACTGATACCAATGATGGAGCACTATTCCTTCCACTGATACCAATGTTAGGGCACAATTCCTCTCACTGATGCCAATGATGAAGAACTATTCCACCCACTGATACCAACAATGGAGCACTATTCCTCCCACTGAAACAGATGATGGGGCACTAATCTTCCCACTGACATCAATGATGGGGTACTATTCCTCCCACTGATGCCAATGATGGGGCACTATTCCCACCACTGTTACCAAAAATGGGGCACCATTCCTCCCACTAATATCAATGATGGAGAACTATTCCTTCCACTGATACCAACAATGGAGCACTATTCTTCCCACTGCTACCAATGATGGAGAACTATTACTTCCACTGATACCAATGATAGGGCATTATTCCTCCCACTAATACCAATGATGGGACACTATTCCTCCCACTGACACCAATAATGGGGCACTATTCCTCCCACTGACACCAATGGTTGGGAACTATTCCTCCTACTAATACCAATAATGGAGCACTATTCCTCCCACTGACAGCAATGGTGGGGCACTATTCCTCCCACTGACACCAATGATGGGGCACTATTCCTCCCACTGACACCAATGGTGGGGCATTATTCCTCCCACTGACACCAATGATGGGGCACTATTCCTCCCACTGACACCAATGATGGGGCACTATTCCTCCCACTGACACCAATGGTGGGGCACTATTCCTCCCACTGACGCCAATGATGGGGCACTATTCCTCCCACTGACACCAATGATGGGGCACTAATCCTCCCACTGACACCAATGGTGTGGCACTATTCCTCCCACTGCTTCTAATAATGGGGCACTATTTACTACTAGGGCATTTTCTACTCACACTGGCCAGAGTCCAGCCCCCTGAAAGTCTGAATAACAGTAAACTGGCCCTTTAATTGGAAAGTTTGGAGAATCCTGGGGTTAAGTAAATAACATTGATTATCTCCTTACAATGGCATTTGAACGTCAATAGGATATATTAGGCAGCAAGAAAACATGTTGTCCCTGATGTTGATGTGTTGAAAGCAGAAAAAATGGGCACTGCAGTTTGTTGTGTATGGGGCTGTGTAGCCAAAGATTGGTCAGGGCGCCCATGGTGACCTGTGTCCACAGCCAAAATTTGCCTACAATGGGCACATGAGCATCAGAACTGGACCATGGAGCAATGGAAGAAGGTGGCCTGGTCTGATGAATCACATTATCTTTTACAACATATGGATGGCCAGATGCATGTGGGTCGATTGCCTGGGGAAGAGATGGCACTAGGATGCAGTATGGGAAGAAGGCAATCCGGCAGAGGCAGTGTAATGCTTTGGGCAATGTTCTGCTGGGAAACCTTGGTCTTGCCATTCATACGGATGTTACTTTGACACGTACCACCTACCTAAACATTGTTGGTGACCAATTACACCCTTCATGGTAACGGTATTCCCTGATGGCAGTGGCCTCTTTCAGCAGAATAATGTGCCCTGCCACACTGCAAAAATGGTTTGAGGAACACAACAAGGAGTTTTTCTTAACTTGGCCTCCAGATTCTCCAGATTTCAGCCCTTCGAGCACCTGTGGGATTTGCTGGCAAAACAAATTCAAGCCATGGAGGCCCCACCTCGCAACTTACAGGACTAAAAGGATCTGCTGCTGACGGGCTTGGTGCCAGATATCACAGCATACCTTCAGAGGTGTAGTGGTGTTCTTGCCTTGATGGGTCAGGGCTTCTTTGGTGGCAAAAGGGGGACCTACTTAATATTAGGAGGGTGGTCATAAAGTCATAGCTGATTGGTGTATGGGCACACAGTTGACTATGTAGTGGCCGACTTTGACTTGCAAGTTCTATTGAAAAAGGTGTACTTCGAATGGCGCCCTGTGGCCCGGCACTAGACAAATCCACAGATATCCAGACACCTCTCATTACCTCCTAACACACACACAGAGACATAAAGCCATCCATCTCTCCCTCCTTCATAACAGGAATGGAATGTTTTCTACATATCCCAGTCCAGCTAAGGCAGGAATACTAGGATGAAATAAAAGTGAGCATTGGGTTAATTAAAACTCAACAGGCCCAAGGCTCTCTTCTTAGTACAGAAAAAGGAAGGTGGTGATGGTGGGGGGGTCTTTATCACCCCCCTCGCCTCTCAAGTAATTTATATCAGTCAAAACCGCCTAAGCTGAAGTCCCATAAATCTTTATATACTAACTTAAAGCAGACAATGAGCAGACCCCCCCCTCCACTTCTGTTCTGTGATTAATGGGGAGAGACCCCCCCCTTCACTCCCTGCTGCAGACACATTCCTCACCCCCTCTATACTAACAGCACTAGACTGAGCTTTAAAGGGCTAGCTCACTGTATGGAAACACACATATAGAGGCAGAGGCAGAAAGACACTGAAAATCATTAAAGAAAAACTTGTTGCAGTTCATTTTTTCAAAAATGAAAACGACCTCAAAGACTTCCAATTAATGGGACAAAAAACAAAAGTGAAATGTGCAGTGCGCTGCAGCAACCAATCAGAGTGCAGCTTTCACAAGGTCTGCTCATACACTATACAATCCTTCAGATCCGCCATCAACTATGCAGTACGAGGGCCCGTTGGATTGGATACTAATGAATTGTTTAGGATTGTCCTCATATTTTTGGAAAGCCTAAAGGAGATTTTACAATTCGATTGTATAGTGTGAGGCCGGCTTAAGGGTCCATTCAGTTCTCACTTTCTGCATTGTAACTTAAAGTGGATCTTTCAATAACTTTACCAGTGTGCATGGATACATTTCTGACAACGTCACAATACAGAATGTTTAAAAAAAGCTATAAATGTCATTAAGAAAGCTGCCTTTCCTTGCCCTCCAGTTAAAGTGTTACTAAACCCACAACCAGAGGCGGACTGACCATTTGGAAACTCGGGCACTGCCTGAGGGCGGCCCGGGGTCAGTAGGGGGCCCCATGAGATGCCCCTGGTACCTTTTTCATAGGCTTTTTTGAGTTTGGGCAAGGACAGAGGGGCCCCATGATCCCCTATTGCCCGGGGGCCCCATGAGTTGTCAGTCCGCCCCTGCCCACAACAGTAAAATCAGTCTGTATATGCAGCAACGCATGCTTGATATACTCAATGTGGAACCTAAGGGGTTAATCCTCCATATTATGTAAAAAGGTTGTTTGATTCTGTCTTCTTTGATCCTCCCCTTCTTCTAGTGTCCCCAATCCATCTGCTGATAGTACAGAGCTCTAGGTGTCATTCTGCACATGCTCAGTTTGGTGTGGATTGCTAGAAGGTTTTTTTTTTCTTTGGGATGGTACACGTGATCAGCACAGATCCAATCAGCACTTTCCAGACAGAGGGTTAGGGATTTTAGGGCAGTCAGAGCACAATGAAATCTCCTCCTACAAACTTTAACCAACTGAACACTGATAGAAGTCATAAGACTGCTCTAACTGCTGATGAGAAAATATATTTAGCAGTTTACATTTATTATTATTAATAATAATAATAATAATAATAATAATAATAATATATAAGACTTTAAATATACTCCCCTGTAAGTATTCAATGACACTAGATGCAAATCAATGTCAGTTAAACAACAACAGGTTAAAACATATCCCAGGTACATAAAAAGAATATCTAAAGCAGGATCTACTGTTCATGATAACAGACACAGTATATATAGTAAAAAGCCATAGAAAGCTTAACATTTAATATCTAACTCAGTCTACGTGTTTCACGGTTCTTCCACTTCTTCAGGACTGAAACATAAACTTTCCTACCAAGTTGATAACAGATAAAGATCCATCTACAAAAGGTAACAACACCAGTTTAATTGCCTAATAAAACCTATAACATGTAATTACAGGTATTTATATAGTGCCTTCAATTTACGCAGCCCTTTACATATTTATTACACATTCACATCAGACACTGCCCTCAAGCAGCATACAATCTAAGGTCCCTAACTCATATACTAGGACCAATTCACCTACCAGCAAGTCTTTGGAGTGTGAGAGGAAACACACACCGGAACATGCAAACTCCATGCAAGTAGTGCTATGGTTGGGATTTGAACCCACGACCCTAATGTAGCTAGACAGAGGTGCTAACCACTTAGCCACTGTGCTAATTAAACTGGTGTTATCTTTTGTCGAAAGGGAATTCTAATTATTTTTTTTTTTTTCATTCAACCAGTGAACCAATTAGATAATCCTTTTTATCTGCACTGAGGCACAAAATGGTACAATGTGAAAGATGATTGGTTGTTGTGGAAAACAGTTGTCAAATAAGTGGTACCACTAGTGATCAAATTACCTTTTCATATTACTATCCTGCGTTCCCAAAATCTCACTTCTTTACCCCTCTGCTCCACCCCAAAACTTGTACATCTCGCCCTCACTGCTACCATCTCCCTACTACTGCTCTCATCACCTCCTGCTGATACTTCACTCTCCTGCTGACCCAAACACCAGGACTGGAAGGCATGTGCACTCATGTACATCCCGCTCCCATGTTACTTTCCTCACCCTTCTTCTCCTAACCTCTGGGGATATCTCCCCAAACCCTGGTCCTCCAGTATTTCACCCCCACACCAGGCATCCTCTTTCTTCTGGGAATAGCCGCAATCCCCTCAATTTAGTATCAGTCCCCGTGCTCCCAAAAACCACCCCGCCTTTTTCATGTGCGCATTTTCATGAACGCTCTGTCTGTAATAAGCTCACCTGTGTCCATGACCTTTTTGTCTCCCGCTCCCTTAACCTACTAGCTAGTACAGAAACCTGGCTTCAAGCAGCAGATTCTGCTTCTCCTGCAGCAGTTTCCTATGGAGGCCTTATCTGGACCCACTCACCCAGACCCAGTGGTCGGAAAGGTGGTGGAGTTGGTTTGCTTCTATCCCCACTGAGCACCTTTCAAGTCCTCCCTAACCCTCCCTCTCTATCCTTCTCTTCTTTCAAGACTCACTGCATCCGGCTGTTTTCTCCCATTTCTCTGAGGATTGCAGTGATCTATCGGCCTCCTGGACCGGTGTCCCGCTTTCTTGATGATTTCTCCGCCTGGCTACCCTACTTTCTCTCCTCTGAACTACCCACTATCATTCTTGGAGATTTTAACATCCCTATTAATGTCAACAACCCGGCTACATCCCACCTCTTCAACCTAACCTCATCTTTTGCATTAGCACAATGTATACAGTCCTCCACTCACTCTGATGGGAATACATTAGACCTTGTTTTCTCCCATCTTTGCACTCCCTACAACCTCACAAACACCACCTTTCCTCTCTCTGATCACAATCTCATCACTTTCACAGTCACCTCGTCTTCAAACACCTATCCCTCCAAGCGGCAAACAATTACCCGCAGAAACCTTCACAACTTGAACCCTGCTCCTTTCCACTCTGCAACTGACCAACTCTATGACAGAATCTCTCCCCCTGTCCTGCCCTGACTTGGCCACTGCTGTCTACAACAGTTCGCTTTCATCCACACTAGACTCACTTGCTCCTCTAACAACACGAAGCATCAGGCCCCGACCGTTACAACCTTGGCAGACTGACCACACCAGAAATCTTAAACGACATAGTCGTGCGCTGGAGCGATTGTGGCGTAAAACCAAATCCCAGCAAGCATTCATCCTATATAAATCTGATTTCTTAACATACAATTCCTCCTTTCATGCTACCAAACAAGCCTACTTTGTCACTCTTATTAATACCTTCTCTTCCAGTCCTCGTCGTCTCTTCTCTACTTTTAATTCTCTACTTTCTCCACCTCCACCCCCACCCAGTACCTCACTCAGTGCTCACGAGATTGCAAATCATTTCAAAAACAAGATTGACGCAATTCGTAGGGGCATCGCCACTGCACAGACATCCATCCCACTTAGCATACCTTATACTAAACCTCCCTCAACACTTTCCTCTTTTCACCTTGCTACTACTGAAGAGGTCACTAAAGTTTTCTCAGAAGCCCGTCTCACTACCTGCCCCCTGGATCCTGTACCCTTACAACTCTACAGTCACCCTCTTCTTCTATCCTATGCTCCCTCTCTCACATCTTCAATCTTTCCCTCTCTACTGGTGCCTTCCCCTCCCCTCTAAAGCATGCGCACATCACTCCCATACTTAAAAAGCCCTCCCTGGACCCCACTGACCTGAACAACCTAAGACCCATCTCCCTGCTGCCATTTACCTCTGAAACTCCTAGAACGCTTAGTCTACAATAGTCTGAGCTCCCACCTCTCCGACAACAACCTTCTTGACCCTTTACAGTCTGGCTTTCGCTCACTCCACTCCACTGAAACTGCCCTACTAAAACTCACTAATGATCTACTAACTGCTAAAACCAATGGCCACTACTCCATGCTCTTACTACTTGACCTCTCTGTGGCTTTTGATACGGTTAAACATCCCCTCCTCCTCAAAAAACTCTACTCTCTTGGCCTCAGAGACTCTGCTCTCTTCTGGTTCTCCTCCTACCTATCGCAGCGCTCCTTCATCGTTACCTATAACGCTTCCTCCTCCTCTTCACTTCCTCTTTCTGTAGGGGTCCCTCAAGGTTCTATCCTAGGACCCCTACTCTTCTCCATCTACACTTCCTCCCTTGGTCACTAGATAAACTCCCATGGCTTTAAGTACCATCTCTATGCTGATGACACACAAATCTATCTTTCTACCCCTCACCTCACCCCTTCAGTCTCCTCTCACATTACTAACCAACTAAGTGACATATCGGCATGGATGTCACTCCACTTCCTCAAACTCAATCTTTCCAAAACTGAGCTCTTAGTATTTCCCCCAACCCGTGCCCCCTCCCCTGACTTCTCCATCAAGATCAATAACACAATCATCAGTCCCTCTCCTCATGCCAGGGTACTAGGTGTAATCCTAGACTCCCATCTGTCCTTTCAGCCCCAAATCCAATCACTGTCCAAATCTTGTAGACTTCACCTCTGCAACCTCTCCAAGATACGCCCGTTCCTAACCTCGGAAACTACTAAGCAACTTATTCACTCCCTTGTTATATCCCGCCTTGACTATCCTGCTCTCTAGCTCCCTTGTCTCCTCCTCCCATGCTCATCTCCAGGACTTCTCCAGAGCTTCCCCCCCATCCTCTGGAACTCTCTACCCCAATTTATCAGACTATCGCCTACTCTGCTTACTTTTAGGCAATCTCTGAAAACCTATCTCTTCAGAAAAGCCTATCCTGCCCTCAGCGAATAATGGAATCTTCTACTCTTGCAACCAGTCCATCCCCCACAGCTACTATCTTTTGTACCACTAGCCCCTCCCTCCTAGATTGTAAGCTCCAAGGAGCAGGGCCCTCCTATCCCTTGTTTTGAACTGTATTGTTGCTGTATTGTCTCCCGTTATATTGTAAAGCGCTGAGCAAACTGTTGGCGCTATATAAATCCTGTATAATAATAATAATAATTAAGTGGTTGTAAACCTCAGGCATGAAATATGCTGAACAAAGCATGGGCAGCACAGTGGCTAAATGGCTATCACTTCTGCCTGGCAGTACTTGGGTTGTTGGTTCAAATCCCAACCATGGCACCACCTGCCTGAAGTTTGTGTGTTCTTCCTGTGACTGCGTGGGTTTCCTCCAGGTACTCTAGTTTCCTCTCACACTCCAAAGACATTCTGGTAGGTGAGTTGGCTCCTGTCTAAATTGGCCCTACTATGTGTATGTATGAATGTGTGTTAGGGACCTTAGACTATACACCCCTTGAGGGTTAGGGACTGATGTGAATGTACAATATATATTTAAAGTGCTGTGTATTTTTTTTTTTTTTAATTTAAATATTTATTAAATTTTTCATATTAATACAAAAACCCAGAAAGGGAAACAATTCTCATACAAGTAGACATTTATAACATTTCTACCTTTCCCTTACTAAAAACTCTTTTCCTTCCCGTCCCACTACCCCCCCTTCCCGCCCTTCCTCCCCCCTCCTCCCCCTCTGCAGACTCTAGCCCTTTCTAATCTCTTGAGGCTTATTAATTTTTTGCTAACATCCTAGTTCATATTTTTCTATATTTCTCTTTCAATCCTGCTCTTTCCCACTTTTCCCATCTCCTGGAATAAACTCTCATCCTATCTTCTTGCATATGGTATGATCTTTCCATTCTACCTATCTGGTTTACTCTATTAATCCAGTCTACCTCCTTCGGTACCTCAGCTTTCCGCCAAAACTTGGTTATCAACCCTTTCGCCGCATTCAAGAAGTACCAAATACCTGAATCTTTATATTTATTTACAGATGTCTCCACATTGTGTAGGAGGCACGTCGTTGGGTCTAACCCTATGTCAATTTCAGTTATTTCTTCAATTAATTTGACTTATCTTCCAAAAAGCCTGGATTTTCGGACATTCCCACCATATGTGAAACACCGTGCCTATCTCTCCACATCCTCTCCAACACATATTTGAATTTTCATCACTCATCTTGTGCTCTACACTCGGTGTAATGTGCCATCGTGTCACACACTTATAATTATCCTCAACCTCTCTCATACTAACATTATCGTGTATCAATCTAAACATCTTTCTCTGTCTATCTTCATCAAACCCAACTCCCATATCCCTTTCCCATTTTGTCATAAAAATTTACTTTGTGTTTGTGTCTAATTCTGTGAGTATTCTATACACTTTTGAGATACCGTGCTTCCCATCCCTTCGTGTCTCTAACAACCTTTCAAACATATTCCACTCCTGTTTTATTCTCAGGGGTTTCGGTAGATTTCCAATAAAACTTTTCAATTGATGATATTTCCACTCATCTATTCTAATAAAAATATCTCCCTTCTTCTCTATTAACTCTTTAAGTGATCTCAATTCTCCCTCCACCAAAACATCTCTCAATTGGGTATCCTCCTTTCTAAACCATCTCCCTGATATCTTATTCTTTCCCGGGGGGAAGTACTCAGTATTTGTGAGAGGCATTAATATAGAATTAAATTCCCATTTCATGTTTTTGTGTAAATTGTCCCATACCCTAAAGACATTTAAAGTGTAGATACTTGTGCTTTCTTTAATTCCCCTGAACTGTGGTGGAACCCATATCATCTGACTCAATCTATTGCCACTAAGATCATTTTCAATTGTTACCCAACTTTTCCCCTTATGGTTAAATGTCCAGTCATATATTCTTGCTAAAACCACTGCTTTATAGTATCTCTTGACATCTGGTAGGCCCAATCCCCCTTTCTCTTTAGTCCTACTCAATGTTTCATATGCTATTCTAGGTTTTTTATTCTTCCATATATATCTTGTTAACATTTTTTTCATTATCTTAAAGAAGGCTTCTGGAATTTTAATTGGTACCATTTGAAATCTATACAGTATTTTAGGCATAATTACCATTTTGACTAGGTTTATACGTCCTATCCAGGATGGATTTCCTCCTTCTAGTCTTTTTAAATCTTCCCTGATCTCATTTATCAAAGAGATATAGTTTAATCTATACAAATGCTTAGATGAGGCAGTGAGTTTTATTCCTAGGTATTTTATCTCTTTTTCTCTCCATATAAAGGGGAATTCTTTTTGTAGTTTTTCTTTTTCATTCTTTGGTATATTAATATTCAGGATCTCGGTTTTCGTTGGATTAATTTTTAAATTTGATAGTTCACCGTACTCCTTCAGAATCTTCATTATATTTGGGAGAGTTATTCGGGGATTCCCCACATAGAACAATAAGTCGTCCGCAAATGCCGCTACTCTATGCTCTATGGATTCTATCTGAATTCCCTTTACCGATCCACTATTTCTTATTATTGACAACAGAGGTTCGAGTGACAATACATATAGCAGAGGGGACAGTGGACAGCCCTGTCTTGTACCATTAGACATTCCGATGGGTTCTGATCTCTCCCCATTTACCGTGATGATTGCAGTAGGCTCCCTATATAATTTACTTATCCACTCTCGCATTCTCACCTATCCCCAGCACTTTTAAGTTGTCCATCATAAAGCCCCAGTCCACTCTATCAAATGCCTTCTCTGCATCAATTGACAAGAGCACCACCGGGGCTTTCCCTTTTCTACTTTTCTGAATAAGCATCAGGGTTCTCAAGCCGTTATCTCTACCTTCTCTCCCCGGTACAAAGCCCACCTGGTCTCCATGTATCCATTCAGGCATCAGATCCCTCAACCTGTTTGCTAACACCTTTGCATACAGTTCAGTGTCTGTGTTCAATAATGAGATAGGTCTATAGCTGGAGCACTGAGATGGATCTTTTCCCTCCTTGTGAATAAGTACTACATGGGCCTGTAGGGATTCTCTCCTCACTTCCATCCCACCTCCCAGAGCATTCATATATTTCTCCAGCTTGGGTAGCAGTACTTCACTAAATTTCTTATAGTACTTAACTGTATATCCATCCGGGCCTGGGCTTTTTCCCCCCCCTGTGTTTCTTAATGCTATTTTAATTTCTTCCTGGGAGATTTCTGCGTCTAGGGAGTTCAACTGTGCTTCACTTAGTTTTGGTAATCCCGCATTTTTTAAGTATGTCATCTTTTTTTCATTAATTCCCTCTTGGGCTTCTTTTAGAGGGCCTTGGGGACTAATATTATATAACTTTTTGTAATAAAATTATAATAAAATAAAATAAAAATTTAAAGTGCTGTGTAAATTGACAGTGCTACATAAGTACCTGTAATAAATAAATAATATATCTCTATAGTGTGTATTTGTCTCAATCCAGAGCACTAAGTGTGATTGCTGTCCCATTCCTCTGCTATTGCATGGGTCACTTCTGACACCAAGAGGGGTGGGAGCTCCAGCACACAGCCTGTGGTTGACAGCCCCAGCTCTGTTCCTGTGTGATGTGTTAAGGGGGGGGGGGTGTCTCTTCTCTCCAATCAGCTCTCCTCACTGAGCTCTGCAGTGTGTAACCTCTGCCTTCTGCCCCCTGCTTTCTGGCTCAGACAAGCTGCATAAATTCTGCACTTTGAACAGATGAAGAGAAGACTAAAGATAAACAGGTACAACTTATGAAGGAGGCTTTGTTTCATCTCTGTGCATCACCTGAGGCCAGTCACTTCAGTGGGTTTATAACCACTGAAAAGAATATGGTTATTGGTTTATAGGGGCAACAGGAACACATCTTTCTTTTGTTTCATTTTCCATGCACAAGGCCCGCTGTAGTGAAAGACGGGGTTAATGTTACAACTTACAACTATTGTGTAATAAATAGGATAGCCTGAGTAGGAGACACGTCTGGATCTTCATGGAGGAACAGTCACGCAGTCTGGCAGCTTATGCTTCTCTTACCAGTGGGCCCAGAGGTGGGATCGGAGCACAGCGGACTTATGTTTTCACAGCTGCAGTAAAGTGGGATCTTTTATTATTTTGATTTCTGGTACAGTTTTGGCTTATTCTGCAGATCCTACCATAGCAGCATAGCCTCTCGCCTCCCTCCTCCTCTGCATCCATTAAACAGGGCGGCCTGCTGCTGCAGCATGTAATATGAGGCTGCTTGCACTGAGGGCACTGGGGTGGGGGTCAGGTGTATGGATGACTTGTTTAAAGGCCCAGTACACTAATATATGGAGAAGAGCTAATAACAGCATTCCTAGCATTTAAAGTGGACCCCCCTCCCCTCTCCTGCATTTATCTCTTATCTATCCTGCAGTCTCTGTGGTCAGTTCTCCCCCCAGACTGTAAAACCTGTGCTGCCATTTAAAAAAAAAAAAAGTAGTCAATGGCCAGCTTCTTACCTTTTTCTGTGCTGGCCCACCAAAGACGTCTGCTACTGATCCTGCACAAAGGCTGATTAAGATCTCGTATAGTTTGCTATTCTTTAATAACAAACCATGCCACATCTCAAATACTGCACACTTCACATCTCACGCATGCACTGTACGGGATCTGTCATGCTTTGCAGATCTCATATGGTGCAAAATTAGTCAAGATCAGGCACTGGTGATGTAACCTTCCCAGGGGGCAGTTGTGAGGCCCTGGCTAAGTCACCAGTACCCACTTAAAAACCCTGGACTTCTCCAGAGCCTCCCTCATCCTCTGGAACTCTCTACCCCAATTTATCAGACTGTCACCGACTCTACTCACTTTTAGGCGATCTCTGAAAACCTATCTTTTCAGGGAAGCCTATCCAACCTTCAGCTAATAATGGAATCTTCTATTCCTCCTACCAGTCCATCCTCCACAGTTATTACCTTTTGTACCACTAGCCCCTCCCTCTTAGATTGTAAGCTCCAAGGAGCAGGGCCCTACTAACCCTCTTGTATTGAACTGTATTGTTGCTGGATTGTCTCCCTTTATATTGTAAAGTGCTGAGTAAACTGTTGGCGCTATATAAATCCTGTATAATAATAATAAGTAAAAAAATAAAATATAAATTATTCTCAACTCTGCCTGCCAATAGACTGACATTGAGCATCTGATTCAGTGGTGTATTTAGGTCTTGTGCTGCCCTAGGCAACAAAAAAATTGGCGCCTTCCCTCACAGAAAGAGCCTGATATTGATCAAGAGCACCTCTGCCCTCCATCTGAGCCTTCCACTACCATTGCCCCCCATACACCAGTCACCATCCCCCATGGCGAGAGAAAGAAAGACACTCGCCTTCACAGCTCCGGACATCCCCAGGAACGAGGGTTGGGCTGTGCATGCACTGTCATGAAACCCACAGAATCTCTTGGAACCCATCAGGTCCCCATGTCGTGTGTTTCTCTTCTTCCGTCCCTTCTTCCAAGGGGCAGTGCTCCCCCCCCCTGAAAAATGCCGTCCTAGGCAAATGCCTTGTTTGCCTGGTAAATACACCCCTGGTGTGATCATATATACCTGAAAAACTGCCAGATTTAAAAAGACCGCCCCTGTAAAAAGAACTGGAGAATGAAGAATGACTGTCGAAAAAATAAATGGTTAAACATAATTACCCAAAATATAAAATATCCATCAATTTAAGTGTTGTATAAGAGTTTTAGAACAGTTCGGTAGTTACATAGGGGTGTTTTATAAATATTTTTTTTTAAATTGGCAGAGCTAGTCATCCAGCAAAACTGCGTGTTCTTTCATTCTGTCGGAATTAGAGGCAAAACTGAATTTTGTCATACTATTTTCTCACCGGTTCTGAAGTCTTTCATTCATAGAGTGCATATGTAAAATTCTGCATTCTGGCCACTAGATGGAGCTGAGGATCATAGGAAAATAAATATATACTATGACCGTCAGCTCCATCTAGTGGCCAGAATGCAGTATTTTCCGAATTAATTTTTTATGAATGAATAGAATGAATAACATTTGATCTGGAGAGAAAATAACTTTGTAACCTTCAATTTGCTCCCTATTTGCACAGAATGAGTGCACATGCAGTTTGGAAGGATAAATAACTCTACAATTTTGTTTCTGAAAATACTCCATTCTGGCCCCTAGATGGAGCTGAGGATCATAGGAAAAAAATATATACTATGACTGTCAGCTCCATCTAGTGGCCAGAATGCAGTATTTTCAGAATTAATTTTTTAATTTGAATAGAATGAATAACATTTGATCTGGAGAGAAAATAACTTTGTAACCTTCAATTTGCTCCCTATTTGCACAGAATGAGTACACATGCAGTTTGGAAGGATTAATAGCTCTGCAATTTTTTTTCTAAATACCCCCTATAGTGTATATATATATATAAAAATTTTTTTAGTAGAGGTCTATACCTCTGACCAGGAAGAGGGACATTTGTGGAGTAACGAGGGGAAGAAGGATTTGGTTCCAATATAAGGACAGTCCCTCCAAATCAGTGACAATTGGGAGGTATACTTGATTCATAAATTCATAATCCTTGTAGGTCCCCCCCCCCCCGTCTCTTCATTCTCGATCTGTTCTATTCTCGTCCCCTCCATCCATTACACAAGTGTCACTTAGTTTGGGTTTTTTTCACCAGACAATGTCACTTCCCTATATTTTTCTCCTTTTTTACGAAACGCGCTGCCATTTGAGACGATTAACAGCAAAGGTCAATTTCCAACAAGCCAGCAGACGTCACCAAATGCCAAGCGTCTCGGCGGCCCACGCACAAAGCCCACCCCTGTGCCAGCAGCCTCGAGCGGCAGAAAAAGAAAAAAAAAAAGCGCGGCGCTTTAACTTTCCTTCACACCCAAATCCCTCCTGCGCTAAGCCTGATGGGAGAAAAGAAAAGGGGGAAACAAGACAGAAGACAGTCGAGAGACAACGTGGGGTAACGTGAGACGGGGGGGCGATCCTGTAAAGAATAAACACAGATAATGAAGGGAAAGGAAAAGCGCTTAAAATGCTGTGAATAAGGGAAGACTGATGGCAGGAGATAAGCGGAATTGGGACATCGGAGAAACAATACACCAAAAAGAAAAAAAGTGTAATAGTGGATAGCAAAGCCAGGTTTAATAAAGATATAATCGGAGGGGAGGTGGGAGCACATGAAAGAAAGATTAGTGCAACCCCCACCCGTTCCAGACCGCGCTGTCCTCACATGCTCTCTCTCTTACAACTTCAGTGGGTGGGGAAGCTGCACGAGAGCAAACGCAGGAAGGGGGGACTTCCCCAGCACCCGTGGGTGGCAGGCGATGGGTGCTGCATGTGATAAAAACCACCGCTGAAGAAAAACAAAAAGGCAGACGGCATCTCTGGCACTTCCCTTTACTAAGCACCAACCACAAAATGCGGAAGATGAAACTAGGGAACCTGTATTGCTAACAGGAAATGACACCCATATAGAGAAATCATCAATGGGGGGGGGTGTACAATTGAAAACGCAGCAAATTTACTCATAAAGGTCAAAAATAGGAAAAAAAAACGTCAAAATGTCATTCAATATGGAAAATGAGCAATGTGAATTGCCAGTTTTTTTTCAGCTTACTTGCAAATTGTGATGTAGTAAAGGCCCACACATCTAGGGCTCATTCATCCCATAGGCTCAATTCAAAAAGCTGAGGGTTGCCATACACATTACAATCGGACTATGCAATCTTTGTACAGTCAGCTATAGCTTTACCAAATGAGCACCTACCTAAAGCTGGCCATACATGTATCAGTGTTGTTTTTGATCAGCCAGAGGGATGGCCAGGTCAGGATCTAGGAAGGTGCTGGGGTGGGCTGTGCCCTCCACCAGATTTTAATTGTGGCCCCCAGGTCTCTCAGATTGCATCCACTGATCCATAAACCAGTTTGATGGGGACAATTGCTGCAAGGGGCACTCCAATTGTGGTAATTGATGTAAGACAACACTCTGGTGGGGACATTTGATGCAAGGGGACACTGCGATAGGGCAATTGATGTAAGGGAACACTCTGATAGGGACAATTGATGTATGGGGCACTCTGATGGGGACAATTGATGTATGGGGCACTCTGATGGGGACAATTGATATATGGGGCACTCTGATGAGGACAACTGATGTAAGGGGGCACTTTGATGCAGATGGTTGACGTAAGGGGGCACTCTGATGCAGATGGTTGACGTAAGGGGACACTGGTGCAGACAGTTGATGTAAGGAGGCACTCTAATGCAGATGGTTGATGTAAGGGGGCACTCTGATGCAGACGATTGACGTAAGGGGGCACTCTGGTGCAGACAGTTGATGTAAGGAGGCAGTCTGATGCAGATGGTTGACGTAAGGAGGCACTCTGATGCAGACGGTTGATGTAAGGAGGCACTCTGATGCAGATGGTTGACGTAAGGGGGCACTCTGATGCAGACGGTTGACGTGAGGGGGCACTCTGATGCAGACAGATGACATAAGGGTGCACTCTGTTGCAGACGGTTGACAATAAGGGGGCACTCTGATGCAGACAGTTGACATAAGAGGGCACTCTGACGCAGACAGTTGACGGAAGGGGGCACTCTGAGGCAGACAGTTGACGGAAGGGGGCACTCTGATGCAGACGGTTGATGTAAGGAGGCACTCTTATGCAAACGGTTGATGCAAGGGGGCACTCTGATGCAGATGGTTGACGTAAGGATGCACTCTGATGCAGACGGTTGATTTAAGGAGGCACTCTGATGCAGATGGTTGACGTAAGGGGGCACTCTGATGCAGACGGTTGATGTAAGGAGGCACTCTGATGCAGACGGTTGACGTAAGGGGGCACTCTGATGCAGACGGTTGACGTAAGGGGGGACTCTGATGCAGACGGTTGACATAAGGGGGCACTCTGAGGCAGACAGTTGACGGAAGGGGGCACTCTGATGCAGACGGTTGACATAAGGGGGCACTCTGAGGCAGACAGTTGACGTAAGGGGGCACTCTGATGCAGACGGTTGACGTAAGGGGGCACTCTGATGCAGACGGTTGACATAAGGGGGCACTCTGAGGCAGACAGTTGACGGAAGGGGGCACTCTGATGCAGACGGTTGATGTAAGGAGGCACTCTGATGCAGACAGTTGATGTAAGGAGGCACTCTTATGCAAACGGTTGATGCAAGGGGGTACTCTGATGCAGACGGTTGACGTAAGGGGGCACTCTGATACAGACAGTTGATGTAAGGGGGCACTCTGTTGCAGACGGTTGACGTAAGAGGACACTCTGTTTCAGAAGGTTGACATAAGGGGGCAGTCTGATGCAGACAGTTGACGTAAGGGGGCACTCTGATGCAGACGGTTGATGTAAGGAGGCACTCTGATGCAGACAGTTGACGTAAGGGGGCACTCTGATGCAGATGTTTGACATAAGGGGGCACTCTGAGGCAGACAGTTGACGGAAGGGGGCACTCTGATGCAGACGGTTCATGTAAGGAGGCACTCTGATGCAGACAGTTGATGTAAGGAGGCACTCTTATGCAAACGGTTGATGCAAGGGGGTACTCTGATGCAGACGGTTGACATAAGGGGGCACTCTGAACAGACAGTTGATGTAAGGAGGCACTCTTATGCAAACGGTTGATGCAAGGGGGTACTCTGATGCAGACGGTTGACGTGAGGGGGCACTCTGTTGCAGACGGTTGATGTAAGGAGGCACTCTGATGCAGAAGGTTGACATAAGGGGGCAGTCTGATGCAGACAGGTGACGTAAGGGGGCACTCTGATGCAGACGGTTGATGTAAGGAGGCACTCTGATGCAGACAGTTGACGTAAGGGGGCACTCTGATGCAGATGTTTGATGTAAGGAGGCACTCTGATGAGGACAAATTATGTAATTGGGCACTCTGATAGGGATTTTCTATATATGTGGGCACTGTGATTGAGACACCTAATATACAGACACACTGACTGAACAGGGAATACTGGTTCCCTGTATCTCGTTCTATGTGACAGACTGTCAGTGACTCACACAATGTTGACACTATGCTCCCTGACTTTTTATTTACTGCATTCCCAGATCAGATAGGGTAGATCCGGCCTAGGGGCTGAGGTGAATGGAGGAATCCTAACCACTGCGTTATTGTATTCTGACAGGGACTCCTCCGCCGCCACAATACACTGATTGGCTGCATGCGCTGATCGCCGTAAGCCTGTTCAAGAGGATCAACTGCTCTTGAACAGGAATGGCCATAGATCAGGGGTGGGCAACTGTGGCCCTCCAGCTGTTGCACAACTACAAGTCCCATGAGGCATTGCAAAACTGACAGTTACAAGCATGACTCCCAAAGGCAGAGGCATGATGGGACTTGTAGTTCATCAACAGCTGGAGGGCCACAGTTGCCCACCCCTGCCATAGATGGATTGAAATTCTTCCGGTCCCTGCTGAACTTCTTACCTTCTATGGTTAGCTTATCCTAACCAATCTGTCTGTATCCAACCAGGCAGGCCTTTGCACTACATAGTTGTTGGTAGATCTAAAGGAGATTATACAAACAGATTGTAATGTACATGGTAGGCCTAATGGTGGCCATACACAATTTTACTATCTGATTGATGTGAGATTCAATCAAAACAATTGAATGAGAAACCTATGGAATAGTCAGAACTTCTCTTCCAATCAGTTTTGACTCGGTTTACACTGGATTCGAGAAAACATGCGAACTACAGTGTGTTGTAGCATGGGTGTGTTGTTGTTGGGATCCCATACTAAATGAAAGGCAAAGTAATGCAGATATTATTTTACTGTAATGCACCGAAAAACAGCTTCCTCACCTAGACAAGAATGACGTCCACCCACCATGCCTGAAGCTACTTATGTTACATATCTCAGGAGGCTATGGGGCAAATCTACATCACACCGCTTGGAGCATCATCAGGGATCCAATTGCAAGATATAAAAGCAAAAGCAAACGAATGCTAAAACTCCTGCAGGACGATGAGCTCCACAATATCAGTGACCCCACATGGAGTACTTATTGGGAATGCAAGCCTTGCTGCCCTCAATGTACCAGGGGAATCCAAAGGAACTGAGTGCAAAGAAACAAACAGAGGACACACAGGCCTAGTGCATTACCTTCTAAAAATGAGATTTATTGAAAAAAAAGTACCGTAGTATACTCACAAAAGTATCAAATCAAAGACACATCATAAGAAAGACAGCATGGTCCAATCTCCCTAGATCAGGGGTGGGCAAACTTTTTGACTTGAGGGCCGCAATGGGTTCATATATTGGACCCGGGGGCCGGACCAAGAGTAGATGAATGATGTGTATGTGTCATCCATAGTAAGTATAGTAATATTCCCCCATAGTAAGCATAGTAATTAATCCCCCATATAGTAATTCATCCCCCATAGTAATTCATCCCCCATAGTAATTCATCCCCCATAGTAATTCATCCCCCATATAGTAATTCATCCCCCATAGTAATTCATCCCCCATATAGTAATTCATCCCCCATAGTAATTCATCCCCCATATAGTAATTCATCCCCCATAGTAATTCATCCCCCATATAGTAATTCATCCCCCATAGTAATTCATCCCCCATAGTAATTCATCCCCCATAGTAATTCATCCCCCATATAGTAATTAATCCCCCATATAGTAATTCATCCCCCATAGTAATTCATCCCCCATATAGTAATTCATCCCCCCTATAGTAATTCATTCCCCATATTAATTCATCCCCCATATAGTAATTCATCCCCCATAGTAATTCATCCCCCATATAGTAATTCATCCCCCATAGTAAATCATCCCCCATATAGTAATTCATCCCCCCTATAGTAATTCATTCCCCATATTAATTCATCCCCCATATTAAGTCCCCAAGTCCCCCCTGTGTCAATTCACTTACCTTTGCTCCGCGTGTTCCTCTCGCCGTGTTCCCGCGCCGTTCCGGTGTAGCATGAAAATCTGTCTCCTATGAGGATCTGTCCCCCTCGACGTATCTGCGCATGTGCCAGTTTCAGGCATTAGCAGCCGATCAGCGATCTCCGGCACATGCGCAGATACGTCGAGGGGGACAGATCCTCATAGGAGACAGATTTTCATGCTACACCGGTCTTCAGGGCGGACTGTGAGAGGAGCCTAGCCCCCCTCGCGTTCGTCACGCTGCCCCGCCTACACACATCCTGACAGCCATCCTGACAGTATCACGCTCCGCGGGCCGGATTAAAAGGTCCGCCGGGCCGTAGTTTGCCCATTGCTGCCCTAGATGGTAGCTATTAGGGGAATGTAGACCTCCAAATGGCTGACATGCTTCGAGGCAGAACCTCTTCCTCCTCCTCTGCCTCGAAACGTGTCCGAAATTTGGAGGTCTACAGTCCCCTAATAGCTACCATTTAGGGAGATTGGACCATGCTGTCTTTCTTATTATGTGTCTTTGATTTTATTCTTTTGTGTGTATACTACTTTTTATTCAATAAATATCATTTTTAGAAGGTAATGCACTAGGCCTGTGCGCCCTCTGTTTGTTTCTTTGCACTCAGTTCCTTTGGATTCCCCTGGTCCGTTGAGGGCAGCAAGACTTGCATTCCCAATAAGTACTCCATGTGGGGTCACTGACATTGTGGAGCTCATCGTCCAGCAGGAGTTTCAGCATTCATTTGCTTTTGCTTTTATATCTTGCAGTTGGACCCCTGATGATGCTCCAAGCGGTGTGGTGTAGATTGCCCCAAAGCCTCCTGAGATATGTAACATAAGTAGCTTCAGGCATGGTGGGTGGACATCATTCTTGTCTAGGTGAGGAAGCTGTTTTTCGGTGCATTATGGTAAAACAATATCTGCATTACTTTGCCTTTCATTTAGTATGGGACCCCAACAACAACACACCCATGCTACAACACACTGTAGTTCGTATGTTTGCTTGAATCCGATGTAAACCGAGTTGAAACTGATTGGAAGAGGAGTTCTGCACACAGGCCAACTGCAAGAACCAGGAAGAGAAAGTCAACCCCCTTATAAGAAGAGACAAATGGAACAGCAATATACACGGGACAATGCTGGATCCACTGGGGTAGGACAAGGAAAGAGTTGAAAGAAAAGAAAATGTATAAGGGGGAGTGAAATGCCACTTTTGATGTCATTCAGTTAAGGTGTAGATCCACAAAGGGAACTCTTCTTACCTGCAGCTGTACCTACAGTAACTATTACATATCCGTTCCTGGCTGTGGGGAGGCCTTTTCACCAACCGGAGAAGGCTGAACAGAATTGATTATAATAACTGGCGTCCAAACCATGCAGCATGTCCTTGGAGACAGGCTTCATTTCCTGCTACAGGCCTGAAACGTTTTGGAACACTTTCTTCTTCCACACAGTTCGCGTTCAGAAACAGAAAGCAGACCCGGGTAAATAGCTTTTCCCTTCACATACGTAATGCTGGATTTGGTGTTTGGCCTGCAGTTGTCTCTGTACAGCACATCTCCACTCATGATAACAAGGTTATGTTAGAACAATTAAATATTCCACTGTGGCTGAGCTGTATGAGATGCGGCTTAATGGCTTTCCAGAGCCTGCCTAGCGCAGGCTAACCGGGTCTAATCACTTCGCAGCACTGCTGTTCAGTGACATACATCACGGCGGAAAATGTTCCCCGTTCACAAATAAATGGCACCCTTTTTAATTAAGCAAGAGCCATCCATCTTATTTAAAATTAAAGAGTTTACAGAGCGGTTTGCATTTCATTTCATCTTATTGTAACGCTTTTTGTTACCCCTTCTAAGTTCAGTTCTATTAGTCATAGATGTAGCCAGGCAGAAAAAATGTTAAAGCGGAACCCCCCCCTCTTCTCCCACTTTTGGACGCATATTTATGTTTTGGGGGGGGAGTGGGTACCTAGTTTTGATAGGTACCTGCTCCCACTTCTGCTCAGATCGCATAGGCCTCCCCCTCTTTGCCCACAGCCTTCTGGGACATGTCACAGGTCCCAGAAGGTTACAGGACCATTCACAAAGGGTAGTGTGGTTCATCCATGTGCAGTGGGGAAATTTCTACTTTTCTGCTCCTCCCCTCTCCTCTCCCACTTTTGGACACACATTTCTTTATTGGGGGGGGGAGCAGTTTTGAAAGGTACCTGCCCATATGGAAGAAAAACATATTTGAAATATATTTCAGGCACTTATATTGTACCGTCAATTTGCACAGCACTTTACATATATACTGTACATTCACATCAGTCCCTAACCCTCAAGGTGTGTACAATCTAAGGTCCCTAACTTACATTCTAGGGCCAATTTAGACAGGATCCAATTAACCTACCAGCATGCCTTTGGAGTGTGGGAAGAAACCAGAGTACCTGGAGGAAACCCACACAGGCAGAACTCCAGGCAGGTGGTGCCGTGGTTGGGATTCAAACCAATGACCCCAGTACTGCCAGGTGGAAGTGCTAACCATTTAGCCACTGTGCTGCCCAATTACGTAAAAAATATTCTTCCCAAATATATTGACATATATTTCAAATACTACAATTTTGGTCATATTCAATATATTTCAATAAATATAAATATTTATATATATACTGCATGTTGAAATGCGTTTTTATTACAAAATATACGAAAAATATTTTAAAAATACATTTCAAATATACTGTTTGTCTTTAAAAATACAAATCTACATTTTTGGAATGCATTTAAAAATACATGTTAAAATGACTTTTTTATATGTTAAAAAGAAATCTGAAGAATATATTTAAAATATATATATATTTTAAATAAAAAAAAGAGTCAGAGATTGTCAGCTTGCATCTGAGATATTTCTCAGGTATTTTGCTTTCTGACAAATGTTTCTTAGACTATATCTATTCTGTTTCAAATACCACTTTACGCATTGGCATTCCTCCATTGACCCATTCTGTCTGGACAGTATCATCACCTGCTGACTTGACACCATCCACAGACAGCTTAATTCTTCAATAAGACACAGAAGTTGAACTCCATGCAACTTTACTCCTCAAGGTATATTATGAAGGATGCTTTTTTTTCAGTCTTTGAAGAGTAAGAAGAAAATGACTTTCCTGGGAAGCCACGAAAGCCATTTCTTTGTGAAAAACTAAGGCAGCTTTCACGTGGGGTGGATTCCTTTCTGATCAGCTTACAAATCCCCTGCTGATTGGAGCAGAGCGGGAGGATGACACATCCACTCAGTTTCTACAGAGCCCACTCTGCTTTATGGGCGGCCTGTGAGTAAACAAACGATGCTGTCTGTTTATACCTAACTACCCTCCAATCCCATCTGCCGGATCCCCTTCTGTTTTTTTAGGGGGGGTGTATACAGACAGAAATCAATTTACACTTGCCTGTTCGTAAGGTTTCATGAACCATCCAATCAGGCCCACATGAAAAACTGACAGGTGGACCTGATTGGAAGGCCTGTGTGAAAGGGACCTAACACCTACTGAGGGGACTTAGAAGAAACAGGGAGGGTGTAGCTAGGACTGAACAAACTAGCACTAAACAGGAGGGGAAAACACGGGGAGATACCAAATCACATAGGTAAACAAGTCGTAGTGGCCCAAAATTGCCCTTAGATGTCAGCATTCAACAAAATATTAGTAACCTGATACAGCTCAATACAACAACATTAGGCATCATTGGCATCAGTGAAGTATCAAGCTCTAGTGCAGGGGTCTCCAAACTTTCTAAAGATAGGGCCAGTTTGCTGTCCATCAGACTTTCGAGGGGCCAGACTGTGTCAATGGGAGGGAAATAGTGCCCCATCACTGGGGTTAGTAGGAGGAATAGTGCCCCATTGTTGGTCAATGGGAGGTGTCAATGGGAGGGAAATAGTGCCCCATCACTGGGGTCAGTGGGAGGAATAGTGCCCCATTGTTGGTGTCAGTGGGGGGAATAGTGCCCCATCATTGGTGTCAGTTTGAGGAATAGTGCCCTACTGTTGGTGCCATTGGAGGGAAATAGTGCCCTATCATTGGTAGCAGGAATTGTGTCCCATCATTGGTGTCAGTGGTAGGTAAAGTCTTCTATTGTTGGTGTCAGTGGGGGGAAAATAGTGCCCCATCAATGGTGTCAGTGGGAGGAATAGTGCCCCATTGTGAGTGTCAGTGGGAGAAATAGTTCCCCATCGTTGGTATCAAAGGGAGAAATAGTGTCCCATCATTGGTGTCAGTTTGAGGAATAGTGCCCTACTGTTGGTGTCATTGGGGGGAAATAGTGCCCCATCGTTGTTGGCAGGAATAGTGCCCCATCATTGGTGTCAGTGGTAAGTATAGTCTCCTATACCTCAGTCCTCAGTGGACTGATAGGCTACAATGCCAGAAATATGGCCAACCCAACAGAATGGCTGCATTAATGACAGGTACACTTTAAAAACAAGTCTTCTAAATGACTGAAAGTGTTGAGGGAATGAGGCGGGAGAGGAGAACGGGTTGTATAAATATCACATCCTTGTTATCATTCTAATACCACACCACACAATGACATTAAAATGACGAATCAGCAAAATGGGAACAAAGATTAGTTATGTTTACACACCGCATCCTGTTTATCCGCTTTCGCTATGAGCATGTATTAGAGTTCTCCTCCAAATGAATGTTTATTTGATTATCTTTAATATTTTATTATCAGATCTTTGTTTTAATGAATGTTGTGTTTTTTGCCCAGACAGCACAGAAGTTCCGGAGTGTCTATGGGCTGTCAGTGTTGTCACTCATAGGACTGCTTTGAGATTGGGGCTGATCAATGCTTTGAGTTTGCCTTGTTTTCTGATGAGGCTCGCCACCTACTGGCAGCTGTTGGTAGTTTCTGATTTATATTACAAATGATTTATCAGGCTAGGTTTGATCCTGATTGGTGACTTTGGTGGTCTTATTAATAAGGAGAGACAAAGGGGGTGAATCGGTAAGGCTACGTTCACACCTGTGCAGTTTGCGTTTGATCCGTTTCTGTAGTGCGTTTTGCATTGCGTTTTTGCAGCGTTTTTTCTCGTTGCTAGAAAAATGCAAAAATACAGCAAAAACGCACTGCATGCTTTTCTGCAGCATTTCTATTGAAGTCTATAGAACAAAAAACGCAACTTTTTGCATTAATAAAAAGTCCCTAAGCCTGGGTTTACACTTCTGCGGTGCCGAACATCACATGTGATTCACACAGGAACTGCACCACATTCCTGTGCAAATCACATGCAAATTCTGTGCGGTGCAAATTGAGCCATACAAATCGCACAGCATCCACACCAAAAAAGTGCAGGACCGTTTTTTTTTGTCCGTGCTAGAATCTGATTGCATGGGTATTCACTCCTATGTGATCCGATTCTGCACATTGCACTGCGCTTTTCGAACTGATTTGGGGGTGTTGTTAAAGCAGAGCTCCACCCAAAAGGGGAAGTTCCACTTTAAGCCTTTGTCCCCCGCTCCCCAGGATTGGCACCTTTGGGGAATGTGACAGTACCCGTTCCACTTCTGCTGCGATCGCCTAGGCGATGGGAAGCAGAAGTTTTCCTCCCTCCCCATAGTCTTATGGGACACGTGACAGGTTCCAGAAGACAACGGGCCATTCACAAAGCGCAGCACTTCTCGCACATGCGCAGTGGGCACCCGGCTGTGAAGCCGAAAGCTGTCACATCCGGGTGCCCACAGTAAAGATGCCGGCACCAGGGAGAGAAGACGGCCGGTGAAACCAGCCGTGGTGAGGACACCGCTGGAACGAGGGTCAGGTAAGTGGCTGTATTTTAAAAGTCAGTAGCTACAGTTTTTGTAGCTGCTGACTCTAATTTTTTTTTTTCAGCTGGAACTCCGCTTTAACTTAACATACACACACGTAGCGGGTTGCATGAATGGGGTGCGATTATGATGCGGTGCAGAATTCGCACAGAAACAAGTGTGAATTTTGCACCGCATCAGTGTGAACCCAGGCTGACCCTTTCCGAAAAACACACGGGGTGAAAACACGGAGATGTGAACCTGTCCCATAGGAAATCATGTTAAATGGACTGTAGTGTGTTTCTGCAAAACGCTGCGGAAAACGCTTAGGTGTGAACCTAGGGTGAGGCTTTTTCGACACATTATTATTCACCCCTCTCTGCCAATCCCTCCACTGGCTTCCAATTGCCCAATGGATAAAATTCAAAACATTAACACTGACGTATAAAGCCGTTCATAACTCTGCCCCAAACTACATCTCCAATCTTGTCTCCAAATATCACCCAAACCGTACTGTCCGCTCCTCACAAGACCTCCTACTCTCTAGCTCCCTTGTCTCCTCCTCCCATGCTCGTTCTCCAGGACTTCTCCAGGGCTTCCCCCATCCTCTGGAACTCCATACCCTAATCCATCAGACTATCGCCTACTCTGCTCACTTTTAGGCGCTCTGAAAACCTATCTCTTCAGGGAAGCCTTCAGCTAATACTGGAATCCTCTACTCTTCCAACCACTCCATCCCCCACAGTTTTACCTACTGTACCTCTATCCCCTCCCTCCTAGATTGTAAGCTCCAAGGAGCAGGGCCCTCGAATCCCTCTTGTATTGAATTTGTATTATTACTGTACTGTCTTGTGTATTGTCTCCCACCATAATGTAGAGCGCTGAGCAAACTTTCGGCGCTATATAAATCCTGTATAATAATAATTAATAATAGCAGAGAGAAATAAAACCGCCTCCAAGTTGAAATAAATTGTTGATTGCTGATACGTGTAATTATTGTGTCACATCTTCAAGACAATTCTGCAACACAATTTTTTAAAAGTCCTTCTGGAACAGATTGGATTCTTTCCATTACTTTCCCAACTTCTCCAAATAGTTTCTCTGCTTGTAAAACTCCACATTATGGAAGAGGTGCTTGTGGCAGTTCTGTTGTGAGGAATCCATAGACGCCTTTCCGACACGTACAGGAATCTGTTGCAAATTCTGCCATTTGTCACCAAATTTCTAAAAAGTATTAACGGCACCCTTTAAGATTTCCAGGGAGAGTCTCTGAAACACAATGATTGATGTCACAATAGGGCTGAGGGTGCAAGCTGGCCATAGAGAGCTGGAAGTTTGACTGCTTCTTGTGAATTGGACGATATCTAAGCTGTGGGTGACCCTGCCCACACCACCTGGATCAACAAACTTTAACTGGGAAATCTAATGAGCCAGGTGGAAAAAAGTCAGCTATACAGGCAATCAGATGCAGCCACTGTTCGGGCGTTCTAACATCCACAGATGACAGCTGTCAGAATTCAATAGCTATCACTGGTAGATTCCTCCTTCCACACTGTTTAGCATGGATAGGGGAATTGTTGGGCACTGGGCTGAACTTCAAATGTATGGGCAGGTTTAGCAGTTATTCACACATGAGGTTTAGGGACGCAGTGAAACCCTCCGGTTTAGCCGCACTTTTACTGCTCCCCCAACCGCTACCTTCTTTAACTGTGAAGGCAGCAGCTGGGGGGTCTACACATGCCGCCTCCGCCATGCTCTGCTTCTAAGCCGCTGTGAGAATTATAACCCATGTCGCTTTCAGCAAGTAATCGCTTGCAATGCATGCTAGTGCGGGGATCAAGTGGTTAAAGCAGGTGGTCAGGGAGCAACAGAACACCTCCTCACCACTTGTCAAAATGCAATCTGAACGTGGAACGCTCTTCAGAGAACACAACACACTTGAACGAGACCTTAGCGACTTCCCTGTTATACCAATACTTTTCTCTATGCTGCTGCTGCTGCTCCTACCTCTCTACCCCCATTGAGTGTTTACTTTATTATTGTTTTTATGTTTCTATCACTCTTATCAATAGAAATTAAATTACTGTCAGGTCAGCACAGTGGCTAAGTGGTTAGCACGCCTGTCTGGCAGCACTGGGGTCATTGGTTCAAATCCACACCACCTGCCTGAAGTTTGCATGTTCTCCCTGTGCCTGTGTAGGTTTCCTCCCAAAGACATGCAGGTAGGTAATTGGCCCCAATATGCTGTAGGTGAGTAAGGGACCTTAGATTGTTAGGTCCTTGAAGGTGGATGCTAATATGTAAAGTGTTGCATAAATTGACAGTGCCATACAAGTAATTGTAATAAATATTAAACCCTCAGATCTCTCTTTCAGCAGCTGATGTAATCACATGTTGACTATGCAGCTTTTTAACCTCTTCACGCCGCCCGAACGCAAATGTGCGGCCTTCCGGCGTCTGGGCCTAGATGCCGAGCGGCTGCAAATTTGCGTTCAATTAAAAAAGAACATATGAGCTGAGAACGCGTGCCCTGCGTGCTCCCAGCACACATGTCCGGTACTCACGGAAAGGTCCCGATCTCTTTCGTTCCGGACCTTTCCCGATCATGTGACCCGCATGATGACGTGTCACGGCGGTCACATGACCCTAAACCCCGCCTCCCAGCTTCTGAAACCCTTAAAGGGGCGGCATGAAAGGGTTAATCCCTGCCTGTCTTTCTGTTTAATCTGGTGCCATGACTGCTGCCCCCATTCTCAGGGTCTCAGGGTAGCTCCTTCCTCTTGCTGCATCCTATGAAGCCACCCTTGCATGCAGAAACTAGAGTTGCATCTCCTCTTACTATGTGCATCAAAAGAAACACACAGCCTCCCATAGTCTAGGCAGGCTAGTTGCTCCCCTGCTCCTCCTTTAAGGGGTCTCCAGACTGGACTATCCGCTGTTAACACTTTCCTGAAAAACGGATGTTCGGGAAAGCAGTACTGAGAGAGCAGGAGCCAGCAGCTGGAGTGAGACATTTAGCAAATAGTTTAATGGGGATTTTTTTAATTTATTTTGTACGCAATGTGTAAAGCAAACAAAAAATGCAAAGTATTTAATACTACTTTGATTCAATATAAAGTCAGAAATACTCCTGTGTTACCTTCAGTGTAACTACTGTATGTAATTGAAATGCCAAATGATGTGTAGTGAGCTGCTGCTAGCATCAAAAATTGTGTTCCCACAACATATTAATAAACGAACCAATGAACTTAATGCTGTGCTGCTAATGTAAAACGTAAAATAGCAAATAATCAAAAAATTATAAATGAAATTATCAAGTGGGCATAATAACATGCATAAATCATAGAATATATAAATGTTAAAAAACACAATGTCCATATAAACAAGTCTGTGAAGTAAGAATTAAAACAGCAAATGTGGATAAGGTTTTACATCAACTTCCTTCACAATTCCATAGAATTTCTCACGTGCTTGCAAAACCATCACTGTCTCTTAAAGTGTTGCATGCATGCAAGTCGTGCCACCTCAGTGCTCACAGAACTCGCACCTTAAAAAATTATACTGATTAACCGCTTCCCGTCTGCCCTATAGCAGATGTAATTCTATAGGTTGGCACAGGTGCACAAAATAAAGTATATATACGTGATTTCGCATTTCCAGGTAGGGGGAGCGCACGCGCCTTACCAGTGCCACCATTCGTGGCCGCAGCTGTCAATCACCAGGTCCTGGACGGTGATTGCCGAGCATCTCCGACAGGGGGGAAGAACTGTCTGTAAACAAAACAGTTCTCTCCCCTGTCAGCTCCTGCACACTGCTTTGTATGGTTCTGCATAGCACAGCCATGTAAAGCAGTGTGCTTACAATGAAGCACAAACACAGCCACACAGTGTAAAACAGCACACAGTTAACCCTTTGATCACCCCAGATGTTAACCCCTTCCTGCCGAGTGCCATTAGTACAGTGTCAGTGATTTTTATTAGCACTGATCACTGTGTTTGGTGTCACTGGGGATGTCAGTGACACCAAGTCAGTTCCCCCCAGTGTCAGAATACCCGCCGCAGTCCAGCTATAAGTCGCTGATCACCGCCATTACTAGAAAAAATAAATTTAAAAAAATCCCAGTATCTATACCGCCATTTGTAAACGCTATAACTTTCATGTAAACCAATTAATTTACACGTATTGGGATTTTTTTTCAGCAAAGACATAGAATACATTTTGGAATAAATTTATGACAAAATTAGATTTTTTTAATTTTTTACTAGACATGTTTAATAGCAAAAAGTAAACAATATTGCTTTTTTCTCAAAATTGTCGTTCTTTTTTTTTTTATAGCGCAAAAAATAAAAAAAATGCACATGCAATCAAATACCACGAAAGAAAGCTCTATTCGTGGGGAAAAAAAGTACGTAAACTTCATTTGGGTGCAGTGTTGCATGACCGTGCAATTGTCAGTTAAAATAATGCAGCGCCGTATCGCAAAAAATGGTCTGGTCAGGAAGGGGGGTAAATCCTCAGGAGGGCAAGTGGTTAATCAATTGGGATTCCTCCACTCTCCTTTCCAACACTTTAAAACGATTGGGGGCCCTCCTTTCTTTCTCCTGATCTCTGGACCAGGTTACAAGACCGGTCCCTTTAAGAAACGCTTGGGATCAGATCTCGTTCACTCATGCAGAGGAAACAGAGGGATCTCCAATAGCGCAGCATGTTCCAGTATATATATTTTATTTTATTTATTTATATAAAAAGCCATCAAAATCACATTGGAGCAAACAAACACAGACCACACTTCCGCGTACGTACGTCACTTCCGGTTCGTGTCTGCCTCTGGCCACGCCCTACGTAATGCGTCATGCCCACAGGACTTCTTCTTTAACATACATATACTATGATTTATGCATTTGTTACTGTAGTATATTGTGTAATATGTAGTATATTGAGTGTAATAAATATATCTATGTATGTATTGAAGATATTGAAACAGATATTTTACATTTACGTTAGCAGCGCAGCATTAAGTTCATTGGTTCATTTGCTTTGATTCAATGATTTTTTTTTTTTTTTTGTAGATTGAGCTAAATTTCTGGTTTAATTTTTTTACGTTTTTGCTTTTTGTTTTCAGCTCTTTGTTGATAACTGCAGCCCAGAATAGTCACCGCAATCACATCGCAGAATCCCAGTGAATAGAAAGAATGACTGTGAACAGGATGCCCTGGCTGTGGGTGGCTGACAGGTGCACTTACAAATAGTAACCATCACTTATCTATGTTTCCACTCGGAAAGACATTAAGCAGGGCCTGCAGAGATGGATCACTCTTTTAATGCTCCCTCCACTGTATTCCTTCCTATGCTCACACTTCACACTCCCATATTTCTTCTAACATTTCAACAAAATTCCTGTGCCTCTCCCCACTGTCCACACATACAATATATCTCCCATTCCATAGTCAGTGTGATTCCGCAGCTGTCAAACCAAATTATTTTCAGCCAGCAGCAGGGGATGGATGACACGAATATGTATTTTGGTGTTTTAGAGCACGAAGGATGTAAATAACTTCCTCCACTCTCATCCAGTGCGCACATTTATTTATATTTCGCTACAAATAAAATGGGGAGGTCACATGAGCACAGTGAGCGAGAGGAAAACATGACATGATAAGTTAATCCTTGTCATCCCAAAGAACTAACACGTGAAGGCATGCTCCAGTCAGACATAAAAATGCTGCATGTAATAAGTGAAACCTGTCTGGAAAGAAAGCCAGGAGCTGCTATTGATGACATGTTCAAGTCAAGTTCACACAGGCGGCAAGGGGGCCGTAAAAACTGGCACGTTTTTGCCATCTTCTGACTATCTAGAGTAACTACAAATTTACATGGCGGATGCTCAGATTGTTTGCATTGTCACAACTGTGTTGTTTCATTTTGCAGGGCTCATGTACACTGGGTGTTTGGAAAATACTTCTGAATGATGGAAACTGACTGCTGGAAAACGTAGGTTATGGGCGTTTGCATACCGCTGTTATGCGTGTTTGCGTTTAGAAGCGTTTTTTAAAGATAACATCAGGAGACCTTCCAAAATACCCAGAATGCACTGAAAAACAGTAAAAAATTAACTATTTCAGCCAAATAGAGAGAGCAGAAGCAGAGAGAGCAGTATGTGTTGAGATGACCTGTCTCTCCTGATTGTATTCACTATAGATCCCATCATGAGCATACTGCGCCACAATCTAACATTTTTTCCTTCACACAAAACCTGGAACTGACTGTGCTGGTGTACCGGGTCCATTTGAATACATGGAAAATGCTTTGCATGCATTTCTGATCATAAAAAAAAGGCTCTGGACAGCATCTGGATATGGAACAGTTAAAAAACGCTTCTAAACGCAAATGCATCAAGTGTCAAGTGTGAACCATGCATGATCCATGATTAGATTTGCACAGGGGTGGACTGACCATTTGGAAACTCGGGCACTGCCCAAGGGCCTGGGGTCAGTAGGGGGCCCCATGAGATGCCCCTGGTACCTTTTTCATAGGCTTTTTTGAGTTTGGGCAAGGACACAGGGGCCCCATGATCCCCTATTGCCCGGGGGCCCCATGAGTTGTCAGTCCGCCCCTGGATTTGCAATACCATCTCTGATGACACTGCCACAATATGTATTGTATATATATTTATATATATTTATTTATTTATTTTTGAAGATTGTAAAAATAAAATTTCATACTGTTTTTAAAAAAATCTATTTTGAATTGTTGAAATTTATCATACAAGTAAATTGTGCCGTTAAAGTCCCACCAAAAAAGAGGACTCCCCCCCCCCCCCCGTATTCTTTAGGGATGTTGGCACTTTGTGTATTATATCCCTTCTTCTCTCTATTCTAAACGCAAATACTTATAAACGTGGTTAGCCGCGTTTACACACGTTGAAACGCTGATAAAATCTACTCCTGAACGCAAGTTTGGTGCATTAAAAAAAACGACTATAAACTCAACTGCCTGTAAACGATGATGTGTACATGGACACATACTGTAAGAAAACATTAGGGAAAGTTCAGGGGCTGCTGAAAAAAATGCAGAAAAGCGCCTGAACTTGAATTTATCAGCTGCAGTGTACATGAGCCCTAACTGAGTATGTTGCTTTTGGCAGGCATTCTACTTGCTAAGCATGCCCATTAAAGTCAATGGGACTACGCCACAACCAAGCGCCACGGTAATGCACGAAGAGAGTGCGCCCTGTTTTTGCTTTTCTTTACCAGTACCAAGTTTTCCCAATCTTCTAAGGACTGCACCTCAATGAATGATAGTTACAGTACTCCTAGTTAGCATGAAGATTTGAGCACTGGTTTCCTTTTTTTGGACTGCCTGGTGAGTCCCTGACCTGGAATAAGCCTATATATGATGGGCAGCACAGTGGCTATAATGGTTAGCACTTCCACCTGGCAGTACTAGGGTTTGAATCCCAACCACAGCACCACCTGACTGGAGTTTGCATGTTCTGACTGTGCTTGTGTGGGTTTCCTCCGCGTACTCCAGTTTCCTCCCACACTCCAAAGACATGCTGGTAGGTTAATTGGCTCCGGTCTAAATTGGCCCTAGTAAGTGTATGTATGAATGTGGGTTAGGGACTGATGTGAATGTACAATATATGTACATATTTAAAGCGCTGCTTAAATTGACAGTGCTATATAAGTACCTGTAATAATAATAATGAAGGCAAAAGCTTGTTGCACTAAATTGTTAAATAATGATGAGCACACTGTCAAAAAAAAAAACAAGCTGGCAACAATGGATTCCTAATAAAAATGCCTATTATTAATTAAAGCAGACCTATTACAGTTTGAAAGAATAATTTCAAGCATTGATATTATTACATTGGTCCATCATGGACCGATGTAACTGTGCATCTACCATACCTGTGGGAATCCTCTAGAAGAGGGGTGCTCAACCAGAGTTCCTTGAGCAATTTCTGCCTCTCAGACAAGTTCCACTGACACCATTGATCTTTTTAGCTATCTGTAAGGGGGTAATTCTTCCCAATGTCCACAAGTGTGAGGAGCATTCTTCCTACTGACCATCACACTAATGTATCATGAATTGTAGATATAGTCATTTTTAGCAGGAAGTTATTTCAAGGGTTTCTCTGTGAAGGTTTATAAAGGCTGCTCTAGAAACTGAACATCACTGTTAGTAGTCACCGGTGCTCCAGTAATCTTCACTACCTTCCGGGTCCCATGCCGAGAACCTGCCTGGTTGCTCACTGAACACAAGAGGTCGGCCGCTCTGCACAGGCACCATAAAGAAGTTGCTTTGCATTTCTTTAATGAATGCAAAGCATTCTCTGATTGGACGAAGTGAAGAAGTGGGTGGCGATGTCAAGCTCTGCACCTCGTCCAATCAGAGAATGCCAACAGCTGTCGACCCCCCCCTTCCCCCCTGTGTGCACACCGCAGCAGAGCAGTGGCTAGGCACGCAACCTGAAAACTAGCGGAGGTCACTAGAGTAGCAAACCAATGTCAAGATGGATCAATGTAACTATATTCACACTGGAATTCTTCTTTAACCCCTTCCCACCTGGCCTATTGTAAGATGACGGGCAGGCGAGAGCCTTGTTATCCTGGGAGACGCTATATATCATAATCCAAGGATCAGGCTGCGCTCCAGCATGATCTGTAACCTGCTGTGTCCACCTGACACAGCCGATGACAGATCGCTGTAATGGTCCGCTGCTGGTACCATGTGATCACAGCAGATCATATGATTCATGCCTTTCATTATGTACTATTGTGGTGAGCTCTGTGGTTGGTCACAGTGATCACATGGTACAGACAGGGCCAACCACAGTCCATCTGTACCATGTGATTAGCTGTAGCCAGTCACAGCTTATCACATTAGTAACCATTTAATTATTAGTTTTCATTCAGAAAAAAGGTTGCTTATAATGGTAACATTCAGATATAAGGAAACATAGTGTGGAAAAAAAATACTGATCACCTCCCCAGAGTGGTACAGTGTTACTTTGGTTATACTGTATTGCTCTAGTCACTGTATGTGAAAATAAATTGGAAAAAAAAGTAATAAAAAAGAAACAATATTTACAAAAATTGAGTAAAGAAATATTCAATTATTTTTTGTGGTTTTTTTTTACATACTGTCACTAATCAGTGTTCCTGATCACCGCCACACCAGCTATATGATGCTGCATTGGTGACAGTATGTAAAAAAAAAAAAAAAAAAAAATTGTGAATTTTTTTTTTAATTTCTTCATTTTCCAAAAAATTGTAACCAAAAATTACAACTTCAAAAAACTCGCCATGCCTCTTACTACCTGGGACTGTCTACTTTCTAAAAAGGGGTTATTTGAGGGATATCTGGCATTTTCAGAGTAGTTTTCGGGCCTCAAGAAATGAGGCCATCAGTACATCATGACTGATCGATTTTCAGATTGATATACTATAGTTTGTGGATTCCATAACTTTCCTACAGACTAAATACTAAACGCTGATTTGGGTTATATTCACCAAAGAAATGTAGAAGTATACATTTTGGCCTTAATTTATGAAGAACGATTATTTATTTGCAAAATGTTATAACAGAAACAAAGAAAATCACATTATTTTCAAAACTTTTTTGCTTATTTAGCAAATCAAAAAAACAGCAGTGATTAGATACCACCAAAAGAAAGCTCTATTTGTGTGAAAAAAATGAAGAGGAAGAGGAAAAGGGGGGTCTGTAATCCTGTACTATTTCTGTTGTCCTGATACTGTATGGTAAGTGAGCATTGTCACACTAGGAAATGTGTTACTGGCAGGATAACAGGGTAAAAATGAAGAAAAATAAGCATGAAAAAAGAAATCTAATGCAGTCACCACATCTAAAGACTGGTAAACTGCAATAAGTATGTTACATTTTTGGTTTTGGTTTACACACACTTTAAATTGCAGACTCCTCTGGGGCTGGGACTGGGGCTGGGATAATCTGTGTGATGTGTAGCATTTGGTGTGTTTATATTGCTGTTATTTAAATACAGCAAATATTATCCCAGAAAAGCCAGACTATAAACTATAATCTTGTCACAGTTCCCTAAACCTGGGTGCAGTGCGGTATATCGCATGTTATTCGCACAGGAACTGCACCACATTCCTGTGCAAATCATATGCATATTTTGTGCGGTGCGATTTGAGCCATATATTTTGTATGGCTCAAATCGCACCGCATTAGCACCAAAAAGGTGCAGGACCCTTTTTTGGTCCGCACTAGAATCGGATCGCATGGGTATTCACACCCATGCGATCACATTTTGTACATCACACCGTGTTTTGCGAACCAATTTTGTTAACTTAACATACACACGCGCAGCGGTTCGCATGAATGGGGTGCGATTGTGATGCGGTGCTGAAGCCGCACAGAAACCGCTGCAAATTCTGCCTCTTTAATATATATATATAAAACCAACAGAGCACTCCACCTGTAAAGAGACATTATGTCAAGAAACACAGCGTTGCGACCACATCATACATCATTACCAAGTATATCTCCCATAAACCTCCACATTCAGTCCCCTACATACTGCCCACTGCCTGCTGAGTGCTCCTATATCTTCGTCCATCAGAGCCAGTGTTCCAGCAATTCATCCCTCATATCGCCCCATGGGAGCCAGATCAGTGATCTGTGTGTGTCTCTCTATGTGTGCGACCTATTTTCCTTTTGAGATGCAGGCACTTATGAAACAGGCATAGTGAGCCTACAGTGTGTTGGTTCCAGAAAAGAGGATGAGAAACTGCAGGTACTTGTAACCCTTTGGTTACACGAGGGGAATTAAATAAAATCAAAGAGATTACAGTTCTGTTGAAGACTGTAAATGGGTCATATTTTTCATTTTGCATTTCTAGCCACTATACAGTATACAGATGTGGATTAGTATAGTTTAGTTCCATGACTGCGCTGTTTCCATGATGTGACATGGCTTTTGTGTATTTGTGTCAAAAGCCGCTTATTACAGAGTACCTGGGGTTGACTAAGATGTACTGAATGTCAATGTTGTGCTATGTCACCTAGAAGAAAAAAAAAAGGGTATACATTAAACAAATCTAAAATTCAAGTTCCTACCCAACATTGATTCTGATCTGATGACATTTTTTACAATGCTTGCATTAGTGGTGCACCGAAATGAAAATTCTGGTGCCAAAACCGAAAATTCGAAATGCACTTGGCTGAAAACCGAAATGCGCAGTTTTTAAAAATTAGTATATATTTTTTTGGAAAAAAATACACGTTGATAAAAAAAACAATATATACCCCAATTTTTTTGTAAAATGTGAAAGAGGATGTTACCGCGAGTAAATAGATACCCAACATGTGACGCTTTAAAATTGTGCACGCTCGTGGAATGGCGTGAAACTGCAGTACTTAAAAATCGGCATGAGTGATGCTTTAAAAATGTCTACAGGTTAGCAGTGTAAAGTTACAGAGGAGGTCTAGTGTGAGAATTACTGCTCTTGCTCTGTTGTTCATGGCGATACCTCACATGTTTGGTTTGAACACCATTTACATATGTGGGCGTGGCCTACATATGCGTTCACCACTACGTGCAAGCACAGGGGGACGGGGGCACTTTAAACTTTTTTTTTAAATATATTTAATTTTTTTTTGTCTTTTGTTTTTTTTGCACTGTTTAATCACTTTTATTCTTATTACAAGAAATGCATGCATCCCTTGTGATAGAAATAATTAGTGACAGGTCCTCTTTATGGAGAGATATGGGGTCAATAAGACCCCACATCTCTCCTCTACAATGTAAAGCATTGGATCAAAAAAAAAAGCATTCATCTAGTGCTTTAAAAAAATAAAATTATAAAAAATTAAAAAAAATTGCCGGAACGGGAAGTGACATCACTCCGGCCCTCCAAGGGCATAGAGATGTGTGGGGCGGAGTTTTTTAAGCACCTGTATCGGTGCTTTTTTTTTTTCATTTCTGCCGACGGCCGAAAGGGATGTTTTCAGACGAAACATTTTGGCCACTAAAATTTTTATGCATCCCTAGCTTGCATGTACAGGGACCTAATGAAATTGTAGTTGTTAGATTAGAGCAGTGGTTCTTAACCTGGGTTCGATCGAACCCCAGGGGTTCGGTGAGTCAGTCTCGGGGGTTCGGCGGAGGTGACCCACACCCGACTCATATGATTTGTGATGACATGCCCCGCTTGTCCATCATTGGCTGCAGGTGGTCACGCAACATCGCTTAGCCCAGTGGTCGGCAAGCCGCGGCTCTTGTGTGCCGGGCGCCCGCTCCCCTCCCTCCTCTCGGGCGGCAGGGACTCAAATGCAATGATTGGCCAGTCTCGCTGCCACTCACATCCTGATAGCCAGTGATTGGCTGTCAGGATGTGTGTAGGCAGGGCAGCGTGACGAACGTGAGAGGAGCTAGGCTCCTCTCACAGTCCGCCCTGAAGACCGGAACGGCGCGGGAATACAGCGAGAGGAACGCGCGGAGCAAAGGTAAGTGAATTGACACAGGGGGGACTTGGGGACTTAATATGGGGGATGAATTAATATGGGGAATGAATTACTATAGGGGGGATGAATTACTATATGGGGGATGAATTACTATATGGGGGATGAATTATTATATGGGGATGAATTACTATATGGGGGATGTATTACTATATGGGGGATGAATTACTATATGGGGGATGAATTACTATATGGGGGATGTATTACTATGGGGGATGAATTACTATATGGGGGATTAATTATTATATGGGGGATGAATTACTATATGGGGGATGTATTACTATATGGGGGATGAATTACTATATGGGGGATGAATTACTATATGGGGGATGTATTACTATGGGGGATGAATTACTATATGGGGGATGAATTACTATGGGGGATGAATTACTATATGGGGGATGAATTACTATATGGGGAAGGAATTACTATAGGGGGGATGAATTACTATATGGGGGATGAATTACTATATGGGGGGATGAATTACTATGGGGGATGAATTACTATATGGGGGATGAATTACTATATGGGGGATGAATTACTATGAGGGATGAATTACTATGGGGGATGAATTACTATATGGGGGATGAATTACTATATGGGGGATGAATTACTATGGGGGATGAATTTTCATACCGTTTGTTACAACATATCTTTGCGAGCAATCCTTTTCGAGGATGCTGGACATAAAGACGAAGAAAAGGAACAGACTTTGTTGCGAAAATGACATGAGAGTGGCACTTGCCAAGGTAATGCCGCGCATTTCTGAACTGGCCTCTGAAAGACAACAGCAGAAGTCACACTGATTTGCGGTAAATATTCATTATTTTGTTTTTGTGTGAAAATCATGTTTTAATGGTTTTGTTCTTTGTTCTTAATGGTTTTGTTCATTTTGTGCACCTATGTATAAATATATACCTATGTTTTGAATTTTAAAAATCATATTTTATTTTTCCAATTAAGAAGGGTTCGGTGAATGCACATATGAAACTGGTGGGGTTCAGTACCTCCAAAAAGGTTAAGAACCACTGGATTAGAGGCATGCCTGATAACTCTCATGCAGTGTCTTGGGAACCCCCAAACCCATGGCACTCTGTTATTTATATTCTGACCAGTTTCTGTGGACAGCAGCTTTGCCCATTCTCTCCTGCACCTCCCTATTCTCCAAAAAGCCAACCAATAAGTGAGCCTAGGCGATCGGGTACCTGTCAAAATTGGGTACCCACTCCCCAAAGGTGCCAGTCCTTAATGGGGAGCAGGGAACAAGGCCTTAAAGCATGCTGGTAGGTTAACTGGATCCTGTCTAAATTGTCCCTAGTATGTGTATGTATGAATGTGAGTTAGGGACCTTAGATTGTACACCCCTTGAGGGTTAGGGACTGATGTGAATGTACAATATATATATGTGTAAAGCGCTGCGTAAATTGACAGCACTATATAAGTACCTGACATAAATAAATAAAGCGGAACTTCCCCTTTTTGGTGGAGCTCCGCTTTAACAGACTGAGCATGATTCAGGCCTTTTAAAAATAATGACGAAGCTGCGAGATGAAAGTAAACAAGCTCCACAGAATTTTAAGGGGCTGTAATGTGCCTGCTCAGCAAGGAGAGAGAGCACTTGTGGGGCAGGATGTAAATAAAAGAGGCTTTCCACCCAAATCTGTCTTCTGAGCAGGGGCAGACTGACAACTCATGGGGCCCCCGGGCAATAGGGGATCATGGGGCCCCTGTGTCCTTGCCAAAACTCAAAAAAGCCTATGCAAAAGGTACCAGGGGCATCTCATGGGGCCCCCTACTGACCCCGGGCAGTGCCCGAGTTTCCAAATGGTCAGTCCGCCCCTGCTTTTGAGCATGTCTGTACAACTATGGAAGAGAAATCAGTCTGTAAGCTCCTCTAGAGCAGGAGCAGATGTACTTTGAAGCTCTGAGACATTTGTTAAATTAAATAAATACAACTGCAATCAAGGGTTGAAGAAAAACCATAAGACCAACCCAACTTAGGCAACCCCTAGACATGAGATGAACACCACTATAGAGCACCCCTGCCTTGTGTAGAAACTTAGAGGCAGATCGTTCATCTTAGACCTTTTGAAGTCAACTACTCTGGTTTTTCTGAGGAAAGGCCAACACTAAAAGTGACCTCACAGTACACAAAATGCATGCTCAAATGCTGCGCATGCATACATTATAATCTTAGGTTTTACTGTATAAAAATGCATTTTAAAAAAATATCCTTCTCTCTACTATGCAACTAATTCAAAAGTATGTGCTGAAGCTTAGCACATCTTTAAAAACTAGTTGCATTTCTCTGCATTTATGGGAGATAAACAGGCCCATTAAAAAGAAGTATACGTGTACTTAAACACATACAGTATATCATGCACTTTTATATGCTTTGTAACACATTTGCACAATGGAAAATCTCTTGCTTCATCACTGCTCTGTAAAATTCATGAGCAAAAAGATGTGTGTAAAACGTACATAAATTCATATTTAACATATGCATAAACACATGCAGTAACATATATTAATATCACGGGTTGTTGCATACCGCATGCATAAACATGAAAGGGCCCTTCAACTGGATCTGTTCCTTGCTTTAAAAAGGATACAGCCAAAGCATGAAATAAGCAAATATTAGATTCATAAAATAAGTATGTATTCTCTACCCCTCTACATGTTAACATAGTGGCTACCAGAAACATTAGACCCTACCACGGAACATGCATAGGTCAAAATCTAAAAGGGACTGGGAGTGCAATGCAGTAATGGAAAATTTTATTCCAGAAATCTCCTTATACAATACAATGAACAAAAAACTATAAGGACAACGGTTTTGGGTGTTTTCTGAAGTTTACATTTGATCTTGTCAGTCGTTTCTGATACATTGGGGTTGATTTACTAAAACTGGAAAGTGCAAAATCTGGTGCAGCTCTGCATAGAAACCAATCAGCTTCCATTTTTTTGTTAGAAGCTCATTGGCTACCATGCACAGCTGCACCCGACTTTGCACTCTCCAGTTTTAGTAAATCAACCCAATAATGACTTAATGTGCACATCTACTTTAAGCACCTTGTGCCTTTGGCAATATTTTAAAAGCATGGTAAACATTCCTACCTGTACCTGTGCTTTTCACCTGCATGAGATGTTCATTGATCATGCAGCTTCGTGGTGCCATTTGTTGCCCTGTACATACATTCTAGAAAGTAAATCTTCACATTCCTGTGTCACATTCCTGTGCCGGCAGTTTCAGTTTGTGTTGAAAGAAGTAGCATGCGGCATGACATTGCACACGTTAATTCATGACCTCTGTCTGTAGCGTGAGACCTTTCATTTCCTGTAAAGAAAATACATTTCCCTGGGTCTTTCTGTCTAGCAAAGGTGCAGGTGAGAGCTACACAGTAATTAGATTTGACATAGACACATGTAGGCAGAGCATTCACAGACTGCCTCATTTAGCTGGGGGAAGAGTTAGTGAGGAATGCTATAGATGCTGTTTGACCTTGAACAGGATGTTGTCCTTGTGACAGACCCAACCGGGACAAGGGCTTTTGAAGGGGATTATGGGCTAGCCTTCTACCCACTGATTATGGCCCATAGATGAGACTGGGGATTTTGTCTGCTTCTCCCAGTCAGCGCATGGAGGAGCCAGGTCCTGAAACCCTTTGACTGGCCAGGACTATCTACCGAGATTATGCAGCCAAGAAGTCCCTAGAACAGTGGTGTGTCTGCAGGAACATTGTGTCAGACAGATTGTGCAGACCAGGGGCGGACTGACCATTGGAGAACTCGGGCACTGCCCAAGGGCCCGGGGTCAGTAGGGGGCCCCATGAGATGTTCCTGGTACCTTTCATAGGCTTTTTTGGGTGTAGTTTGAGTGTGGGCAAGGACACAGGGGCCCCATGATCCCCTATTGCCCGGGGGCCCAATGAGTTGTCAGTCCACCCCTGGTGCAGACGCACCTTCACTAGCCAGGGATAAGAAACTCTTCTAGGGCATATTTCTTACCTCCCCTGGTTTGTCCTCGAGAGCTGCATAACGCAGCATTTGCCCATTTTGCCCCCGGCTACTACCAAATTTATATTAAAACCTTTTAAATTATTTCCACAAAAGATGTGGCACTTGGTAACCTAGACTAGGTCCGAGCTGGATCTGGGGTGGGACATTTCAAAACAAGTGGTGTAATGTAGTTTTTGTGTCCGGGGCTGTGGTACTGTTTCTAAGCATCCTGGTGGGCACCCCCCCCCCCTCCCCCCGGCTAATCAAGACTTATTGTGGACATGTTTTCCAGCACATAGACAAGGAAGGCAGGGTGGGGAATTCCTGTGACTACTAGCCAAACTGATAAGACCTGTCCAGGTGCCTAGCTGTTAATTAGATTAATGTTTAAAGATTGCATTGTCATGCTTTTACTGGTTGTACAACTTATCCTATCTATGCTAATATCCCCAGGAGCGGAATGTCCACCTGGGGGTACAACGTATGTGCCTGAGTTTTAATATTGTAAATTTTTATTAAAGGCCAAAGCCCTTTTTTTCAGAACAAAGTTACAACACTTGAACACTGCAAAAAAGAAAATCACAATCAATATAAAAGAGAACATAAACAAAAGAAATGAAAACATAATTAGACAGCACGATAAACTGTATACTAAAAAGAACACAAAATGACATAGACCTGCACATTGTTGGGTTACATTAGCTGTCAGAGGCTTGGTAAGTAAAGAGGCATCTGAGCTATATAAGGGGGGGGGGGGAGAGGAAGGAAGTCTACCAAAAGGAGAATGATCCCATGGTTCCCAAATATATCCAAAATTACATGAGTAGTCACCCACTAGAACTATTCCATTTATCTGATTTCAGAAATCGCTCTTAAGAGATGATTTAGTTTGGGGATATCAACTAATTTGCAAAATCGTGCAATCACCCGTCTAGCAGCTGTCAGAATATGTATTCCAAACCTTTTAGATAGCTTAGAGATACCCCTAAAGGGTAGCCCCAAGAGATAGTGTAGGAGGTCTAGGGGAAGGGTAACATGTGCCTGAGTTTTCATAAACAGTTATTCCTTTTGTTTTACCTCAACATCTTGCCAGTGCGTGAGGCTTGGGGTAAAGGGCTGGTATTAGCTATCAGTCTCTTGGAAGAGTTTGGAGGGCGGGAGGCACTGTTTGACGAATGCACCCAGTCGGGGTACCAGGCGGTCTGTCACAGTCCTGTCCCTTTGGAGTCTAGGGATCCACTAGATGAAGCAAAACATAGGTGAATCGATCAGCCATTATTCTACAATCTGCAGGTAAGGCAAATCAACAACGCAGGGAATATAACTACACTAATGCCTAGTTAAAACAACTAAAACATTTGAACATGTATAAATTTCCCCCCAAAAATTAAAAGTCAGCAGCTACAAACATTGTAATCTAAGGACACTTACCTGTCCAGGTATCCAACCCTGTCCTTATCCGAGCCAATTCTTTAATCAGCTTCGGGTCCAAGCACTGGCATCTTAACTAAGGGAAATCGGCAGTGAAGCCTTGCAGCTTCGCAGTCAGTTTCCCACTGTGCATGTGTGAGTTGTGCTGTGCTTTGTGAATGGTCCTGCAGTCTTTTGGGACCTGTGGTGTGTCCCAGAAGGCTACATGGGAAGGAGGGTACCCGCACCACAGAAAAAATGGCAATTGTTATAGAGTGGGAGGGGGGGAGGATCCAAACAAGCGGAACTTCCCCTTTTGGGTGAAGTTCCACTTTAAGTTTCCATGTACATTAAAATATATATTAATGCTAAAAATTTAGCAAAAGCTATTATATATTTTTTGAAAGAAGAGGCCCTGTAAAATAAAATGGTGGCAGTTGTATTTTTTTGTTTGTCGCACAATATTTGTGCAAATGTTTATCACCAGTAAAAAATACATTAAAATGAACTTTAATGCTCACAAACACAATATACTACACACATTTTTCTATAGGTAATCCTCACGTAATCTATTCAAAATGAAAAAAAAGTTTTGACTTCAGAAGTCATTACAATATAATTGCACAATCCTTTTTTTAGATTTTTAGTGATGCAGTATGAGGGCCTTCATAAAAAATCTATTCACTTGAACCCCTTGCACTACATAGTTGTTCGTAGACCATTGTACCCCGCATATGGCCAATGAGCCACATGGGGCCCGCTGTGCTCTAGACCACAATTCAGACCATAGCTATAGCCATAGAAGACCATGCTACTGGTATGGAGCCCAGGACTGATTGGCTACATGACAATTTATTCCAGTAGAAATAGTATTCAAGAAATAGTTTTGATATAGTTTAGGAACTTCTAACTTCTGCAAAAATGCTATGAAAGCAAAAAGAATCTTGCAATTGCCTTTAATATGGAGAGTAAGACCCTTTTCACATTGATGGTCCGATTGGGTCCACCTGTCATTTTTTCAGGCTGACCCAATCGGACCATCCATAGCTCTCTATCAAGCAGAAGGTGTCAGCAAGCATGTGTCTGCTGACACTTGCCAGCATCCAATCCGATCCAATCCTGTACGCTAAAAATCAGATGGATGGGGATCCGTTCCAAATCCATCTGGTGGATCGAATCATGACAGTAGGGGTGGAAACTCACAAGTGGTCCATTTTCATCTGACCACCCCACAGAAAACAGCAGGCTATGTCTGTGTCAGCTCTGCAGCAGTGGAGCGGACACAGACCTGTCATCCACTTGCTTAGCAAGGATCAGTGGAGAGATCCCCTGCTGAGCAAGCAGATCTGCTGATGAATCTGGCCCATTTGGAAGGGTCGTAGAGTAAGTGGGCCATTTACTGGCTAAACACAGTGCTGATCCTTCAGAGTATATACTGCAGAATAAGACTGTTTACATATACCCGACCATAGACCAGCGTGGAGCTTCTGATCAGGTCCACCTAGAATACTTACAGGTGGACCTGATCAGAAAGCCTACAGTGAAGGAAATAAGTATCAGTGCATAATTTGTTAGACATGCATTTCTTTTGAATTTTTTGTTGCTATTCTGTCTCTCAGTGTTACAATACACCTACCATTTGATTTTTAGGCTGATCATTTCTTTGTGAGTGGGCAAACATTCAAAATCAGTAGGGTTATCAAATACTTATTTCCTTCACTGTATGTGAAAGGGGGACTATATAAACCAGGGGCCTCCAAACTATATCCCCTGGGCCACATCTGGCCAGCTACAAGAATTTATATGGTCCTTACCTAGTGTCAATGGCCTTTCCTCAATGTTCACTGCTTGAAGTGTACAGTTAGCAGAGGTTCCCTATGGTCTCCAGTAATGATGTAAGGAGGGACTCTGATCAGGACCCTGATGAAATAGGGAACTCTGATGGGGTAGAAACATAGAAAAGTGATGGCAGAAAAAGTTATTTAGTCTGTCTTTTTTACATTTTTGTATTTTTTATTTTTTGGTTATTTTTTTTAATCTATGTTGGTCCCAAGCATGTTTGAAACCACTTAATGTTGACTGACTCACTACCTCTTCTGGAAGTCTACTCCAAGCATCCTAGGGTACCTGATGTAAGGGAGGACTCCCCCTTAAATGATGTATTCCTTAAACTGAAAAGTTTGGAGACCCCCTGATATAGACACCTGCTGACTATCATAGTGGTTGGATCCACCCTATAAGGCTCCGATCAAAGCATGGAGGTGCAACCAAGCGCACGCTCTTTTTTGTGCGTTTCTGCATGTTGCATTAATTGGAGTAGACCGTCCTATGTGTGAGAAATGGGTGCCCCATTTTAAAAATCGCACCTCACCAAAATGCATGGTACTGTGGCACCATGTGTTATGGTGCACTTGATGAGCACATTTAGAGGTACCAATAAAAAGACCTAAGAGTCTGCAAACCGGGCAGACTGCATGTATTTGTACGTTGCGAGAAAGTGTTTGATTTTACGCATGTTCCCGCAATGCACAGGTGTTCCTGCGATGCACGAAGACTTGGAGTTCCTATTTGTAGAAATAACAAGAAAAATCAATAGAGAAGGTCCTGTCTGTACATGCTTGCAGTCTAGAAGGGTAAGAGGCAGAAACAGGTAGAGGAAGTGGAGTTGTATAAGACGTGATAGTGTGTCACATGAATTGTGGATTATACTGTGTAATTTGATATCCTGCTATTCATGTCTAGTCACAACACACACAGCTAAATGATCAAAGGGTGGATCCCCCCTCCCCCCTCCCCATCTGCTACTACATATTGATTTGTTTCCACAAAACCGTAACCGGCTTTATAACCTAAATGTCACAAAGACACCCTCTATTAAATGCTTGTTTGAAAAATATTCTATATAAGTATTTGAAAAGAATATATAAAAGATCAGTTTTTAAGCCTATGCCTGCGTGGGTTTCCTCTGTGTACTCCGGTTTCCTCTCACACTCCAGAGACATGCTGGTAGGTTAATTGGCTCCTGTCTAGATTGTCCCTAGTATATGTATGTATGGATGTAAGTTAGGGACCTTAGATTGTACACCCCTTGAGGGTTAGGGACTGATGTGAATGTACAATATATATGTAAAGTGCTGTGTAAATTGACTGCACTATATAAATCCTGTATAATGTACAGCGCTGAGTGAACTATCGGCGCTTTATAAATACTGTATAATAATAATAATAATAATATAAGTACCTGAAATAAATAACAAACAAATAAATAAATGCAGCAACAAAGGCAGTAATTTTTTTTAAATAACATTGCAATTTCACAAGCTTTATTTGATTTCCAAAGTTTCTCTATAAATACTGTATATAAATTTACATATTAAAATATATAGTAAGCCAGTATTAAACTGAGCTAGACAGTTGTTGAATTAGTAGCCCGAAATACACCCATGAGGCCTCCGGAGACGTGGAATCCTGTAACTGATGACTTTCTGACAGGTCTGAGCATAAAACAGATGTGGGCTTAAAAATGCAACCATAGCATTGAATGATTTCCCTTTACTGAAGTCAGATCCCTGAAAGATTCATTCTGATTCAATACTTTGCTATTAAGCTGTGCCTTATTTATTAACCATAACCAGGTGTAATGTTCATATCAAAGGATCCTTTTCTGTTAATTCACTGTCCTCAGTCACATTTGCTGCAGAGTAAATGGAAGCAAGTTGCAAAACTAAGGTCCATCAAGGCAAACATGTCTTAATGAAGGTTCATTAAAGCGTACGTTTTGGAAAGGGTGTGAGAATCCCTGTCAGGTTTTTATTGCTGCTTATGAACTTACTGGGGAGGATTTCCCTCACTTCCTGTCCCAACAACAACATTGTTCCTGGTGTAGGACAAGAGAAAAAAAATTGTATGTAAAAAACCTTCTTGGAGTTCATTGTGGGACACAGGAATTCTAAGAATTTACAAATTGTTGGGTTCTTCTGCCCCCTACAGGAGAAATAGGCAGTACAACCTAAAAGTCTAAAGGTGGCCATACACTAGCTGATTTGTCCATCCATGATATACAGCACAGATAAGCGAATCACCCGCTGTGCTGATTGTACTTTGACAGCCGCTGTCAAAATACCTGAACAACAGCTACAACTCATTGGATGCTGCTGCTGTTTGGCTGAAAAAGTTGCCAGTAGGTTTCACTGGCAAAAGTCAATCAGACGATCGACTATGTTCAACAGAGCAGGGCCACCCACTGAGCACAGTTGCTAAATGGTTAGCACTTCCACCTGGCAGCACTAGGGTCATTGGTTCGCATCCCAACCACAACACCACCTGCCTGGAGTTTGCATGTTCTCCCTGTGCCTGTGTGGTTTCCTCCCACACTCCAAAGACATGCTGGTAGGTTAATTGGCTCCTGACTCCTTTGTATTGTTGTCCATGTCCCAGCCTGATATATCCCTACTCTTTCTATTCACAGGAAATGCAGGGCAATAAAGATAGACTTTATCCAGAACTATATAAAAAAAAAGTTTTGTATGGCTTTATGCCAGGGATGTGAAACTAGCGGCCCTCCAGCTGTTGCAGAACTACAAGTCCCATCATGCCTCTGCCTTTGGGAGCCATGTTTGTAACTGTCAGTCTTGCCTCAATGCCTCATGGGACTTGTAGTTTAGCAACAGCTGGAGGGCCACTAGTTTGACACCTCTACTTTATGCCAACAATAGCTCATGTAGGCACCACAGTGGCTAAATGGTTAGCACCTCTACCTGGCAGTAATAGGGTCGTTGGTTCAAATCCCAACCACGGCACCACCTGCCTGGAGTTTGCATGTTCTCCCTGTGACTGGGTGGGTTTCCTCCCACACTCCAAAGACATGCTGGTAGGTTAATTGGCTCCTGTCTAAATTGGTCCTAGTATGTGTATGAATGTAAGGTAGGGACTTTAGAATGTACACCCCTGGAGTGTTAGGGACTGTTATGAATATATATGTAAAGTGCTGTGTAAATTATCAACGCTATATAAGTACCTGTAATAAATAATAATGTAAGCCACTGTTCACTTCTAACATCAAACCAAAGTACCCTCATACAGGGCACGCACTATTAATTCAAGCAGTGTATGGCCAACTTTAAGTCTGCCATTTATGGCTTGATTTCAGGTGATTCCAGCTGAATTGACCTTAATTAGTGCTGTAGATGGCCCTGTTGGCACCATGTAGCTTGACCAAAAGTTGATTTCCCAATCAACTTTTGTTGAAGGTGCTGATAAGAAGATAGTCAGCTGAACAGTGATTGCATACAGTTCAAATATTTAAGCAGCTGCAGGTTCAGGCTGCCAGAATACAATAGCTGACGGGAGAATTTCAGAGAGAAATGCACTGTAACCAGCATGTACAACATTTGCTGCCTTCCTTCCTTAAATAAGGGCAATAATTGCCACCTGTTTTTCAAAGAATGAATGACCTCACTAATAGAACTCCACACTGCTATTATTTTGAACATGCCCCTTTCAGTTAGTGATTCAATTACACAGAATCAGCAGCATGCATGTCATGACTGTTGGATTTCTATTACTCTACTACACCTGCTAGTAAATTATTTGCCATGTAGAAATATCATTTCTACCAAAAACAGTGATTGATCAGGTTAGTGATGTCTGACTGCTATTATTTTGAACACAACTGTATATAGCGCCAACAGTTTGCTCAGCACTTTACAATATAACGGGAGACAATACAGCAACAATACAGTTCAATACAAGAGGGTTAGCAGGGCCTGATCCTTGGAGCTTACAATCTAAGAGATAACTCTGAACCCCATGTTGTAGAGGCAGCTGGATTCTGTACAAATCTCTTGTGCAGGGTGCCCCATGCTCTTCCTACTGCTGAACTTTCAGCACTGATGGAGTTATTAGCTCTAGGTCTTTTGTGACGCTGCAGTAAACAAGCTCCCGACAAGGATCTGCCCCCTCCACCTCTATTGGGAAAAGCTGTTTCATAGCTTACACTGTACGTAACACAATCTGTGAATGGGGGAGAGAATCCTCTGTCTCGTTTGACTCTTCTTTATTCACAGAATGTGTTACCTGCAGTATAAATAATAAAACAACTTTTCTCAGTGGTGGAGAAAGGTGGAGTTGTCTGGTCCCCATTGGGAGCTTGTTCACTGCAGCTTCACAGAAGACTTGGAGCTATTAACCATCACACTGCCAGATGTTCATCATCAGGAAGAGGACTTGGCATTTTTGCACAGATTTTTACAGGATCCAGCACAATATGGGATAGACTTTGTTACAGGTAAATTAGATCGCCAAAATTATAAAGATTATTTTTAGCTAAACGTCAGCTTTCATTCCCCCTGAGACCGACACCAGAGCCTGGAACAGAGCCCATGTACAGAAATTAAGAAGGGAAGCATTGGACTCCTTCTGGTAATCAGTAGCAAACAGCCGAGCACGCTGAACCCATTCATGTCAATTTGTTATCCCTACAGAATTAATCTTCTAAATAATCTACCCGATTGAAGACCCTCCCTACCTTCCAAAGTAGTTTCTTATTGAAGTGGAAATGTCCTTTAATGAACACCAAGTTAATTTCATATGGCATGTACCACTTTCTTTGCTCCTATATAAGGTTTCAGCTGCCGCAAACTATTAAAAAAAGAGAGAAAAGAGGATGTGAATCTTTGTATGAATATCAGTCTGCAATAATGACCTAACGCAGAAAGGACATATTAGCAAGCAGTCCTTCAGACTGTAAACTTTTGCAAGCAGTTGTATGTTTGTACAGCGCTGCATGAACTGCTGGCGCTATATAAATCCTGTATAATAACATGCGAATATCACTCCAGGCTGTCTCCTGCAACAGCTGGATTAGTCATTCCCTTAGGGCCGGCAAGAAGAAGCAGCAGAAGGAAAGCAAGACTTTATTTTGGGACTCAAACTAACATCACAGCTAAACCTTGGCAAGAGGGAATACCAACATCTGTACTTTGGTACCACCTGCTGGAAGATTTGGGAACTATTATTATATTAACTATATTATTTTAGTTCAGGTACTTACACAGTTCCAAATAATTACGCAAATGATATTTTTCTCATTTACCTAAATAATTGAAATAAATAACAGTCAGCATAATTCTCATGTTATCAACTATTAAGAGTACAATTCAAATTTTATTGAACAAACCTCCTAATGATAACAGGATTTTTTTTAAACATAAAAAACTTACAATGCACTGTTCCAAATTATTACGCACAGTAAGTTTTAAAACACTTTATAGGTTGTAACGAACTGAAAATTGTCATTTGTTGTGTTTGCAGCATATTTACTGAAATCAAAAGCTATTTCAATCAAACATTTAACAACATTTTAACAGGTCACGTTACATTGTAACATAGGACCCCTTATTTGATAGCAGCTTCACAAGTCTTGCATCCATTGAACTTGAGTATTTGGACAGTTTCTGCTTGAATTTGTTTTCAAGATGTCAGAATAGCCTCCCAGAGCTGCTGTTTGGATGTAAACTGCCTCCCACCCTCATAGATCTTTTGCTTGAGGATGCTCCAAAGGTTCTCAATAGGATTGAGGTCAGGGGAGGATGGAGGCCACACCATGACTTCCTCTCCTTTTATCCCCATAGCAGCCATTGATGCAGAGGTACTCTTTGCAGCATGAGATGGTGCATTGTCATGCATGAAGATGATTTTATTACGGAAAGCATAGTTCTTCCTTCTGTACCAGGGAAGAAAGTGGTCAGTCAAACTCCACATACTTTGCAGAGGTCATCTTTACACCTTCGGGGACCCTAAAGAGGCCGACCAGCTCTGTTCCCATGATTCCGGCCCAAAACATGACTCCACCACCGCCTTGCTGACGTCGCAGCCTTGTTGGAACAGGGTGGCCGTCTACCAACCATCCAGGGTTGCAACGCACTCATCAGTGAATAGGACTGTTTGAAAATTAGTCTTTATGTAGTTTTCTGCCCAATGCAGCCGTTTCTGCTTTTGAGCATTGGTTAGTGGTGGCCGAATAGAAGGTTTATGCACAGTTGCAAGACTCTGGAGGACTCTACACCTTGATGTCGGTGGGACTCCAGAGGCACCAGCAGTTTCAAATATCTGTTTGCTGCTATGTAATGGTATTTTAGAAGCTGCTCTCTTGATCCGATGCATGGATCTGGCAGAAATCTTCCTCAATGTGCCTTTATCTGCACGAACCCGTCTGTGCTCTGAATCAGCCACAAATCTCTTAATAGTGCGATGATCACGCTTACGTTTTCGTGAAATATCTAATGTTTTCATACCTCGTCCAAAGCATTAAACTATTACACTCTTTTTGGCAGCAGAGAGATCCTTTTTCTTCCCCATATTACTTGAAAATGGTGCTCTGCTTAATAATGTGGAACACCCTCCTTTAGTAGTTTTTCCTTAAATTAGGCTCATCTGCCAATCTAATTATCACAGGTGTCCGAGATTGTTTTCAGTGATCAAAAGAGCCCTCACACACAATGCCATCCATGAGTTAAACTGAAAAACAAAATATTTAATCTTTGTAACACTTAAATAGAATTTGCATAATAATTTGGAAAAGGGTGTAAATAGCGCCGTCAATTTACACAGTGCTTTACATATATATTGCACATTCACATCAGTCCCTAACCTTCAAGAGGCGTACAATCTAAGGTCCCTAACTCACATTCATACATACACATACTAGGGCCAATATAGACAGGAGCCAATTAACCTACCAGCAAGTCTTTGAAGTGTGGGAGGAAACCGGATTACCTGGAAGAAACCCACACAGGCACAGGGAGAACATGCAAACTCCAGGCAGGTGGTGCCGTGATTGGGATTTAACCCTATCACTAGTTTCTCAAGAAACTACACTGGGGCAGTGGGGGGGGGGGGGGGGGGGTTTAAACACACACTTGTGTATATCCGATCTGCTGGCTGTCAGATGGAAGCTTCTGAATGCTTCCACACACACCAGGTACAGCTCCCCCACCATGCTTTCTGGGCTTCGTGCGCCCATCGGCAAACCAGGGACGAGTATGGCAGGTGCCGCCAGGTAAAGGGAAGGGGGGGCATCCATTACTAGGGTGTGTGGCAGCGATCGTGCAACTGCCTCGTCACTTGATCTCTTCCATTTGACAGCCAGCAGTTGGGTTGTCCGATGCCAATGCCTAAAATGTCACTTCTGGCCCCCATGTCACTTTTCACAGCTGTGGTTGGGATTCGAACCAACGACCCTAGTACTGTCAGGTGGAAGTGCTAACAATGATAGCCACTGTGCTTCCCACAAACATCAACAGAACAAAATACAGGAAAGTTTACTTATATTTGTTTTTTCTTGAGCTCTTAGGCTTTCTTTTGCCCTGAGGTTGACAACCAAAATTTTTACATGTCTGACATGTTCATGGTCATAAGCAAACAAAGCCTCCTATAGGTTCCTCTGCATAGCTTTAAACCTTGAGGTGCACCACTGATTCTTAAACCCTTCCACTTATGCAGGAATCTTTTTACATCTGTTAATGAGATGGGAGGGAAAGTCATCAAATACCTTCAAAACTGCATCACGAAGAGGGACTTGCAGCAGCAAGCAAAGCTGTGAATATGCTGGCAGACATCTTCTAAGAACAGGGTCAAAGAAGCATAAAAAACCTTTATAATCAAACCCCCATGAATATTTTGTGTCATTAAAATATTGAAAATTGAGAAAAAGAACTTGATTTGCCAGCTGGAGTTTTCCCTATACAGTAACAGAAACACAGCCATTTCATATTGGATTATTTAAACATTGTCACAATATTAAAAGTCAGGTAAGGACCAGTAAAATAAAAAAGGTTGCTGGGGGGATATTGCTTGGGGCACCAAAAGATGTGCCTATAGGCTCTAGTCCGTGATAGAAATATAACCCTGGCAAAGGTCATCTACAGTGAGCCAATGCACATTATTATTATTATTATACAGGATTTATATAGCGCCAACAGTTTGCTCAACGCTTTACAATATAACGGGAGACAATACAGTTCAATACAAGGGGGATTTGAGGGTCCTGCCCCTTGGAACTTACAATCTGGGAGGGAGGGGTGAATAGTACAATAGGTTATAACTGTGGGGGATGGAATTGTTGGAAGAGTAGAGGATTCCAGTATTAGCAGAGGGCGGGATAGGCTTCCCTGAAGAGATAGGTTTTCAGTGATCGCCTAACAGTAAGTAGAGTAGGCGATAGTCTGATAGATTGGGGTAGGGAGTTCCAGAGGATAGGTGACGCCTTGGAGAAGTCTTGGAGATGAGCATGGGAGGAGGGGATAAGAGAGCTAGAGAGAAGGAGGTCTTGCAAGGGGCGGAGTGTACGGTTTGGGTGATATTTAGAGACAAGATCAGTTATGTAATTGGGGCAGTGATCTGGACAGCTTTATATGTCATTGTTAGTGTTTGAATTTTATGCACTTGATTTGATAAACTGCAATCTGGCATATACAGGGCAGAGGTACAGAATTGGCCATTCAGTTGGCTTTATGAACATTTTAGGTATAATGGTCAATAATGGCTTTTTATTGTAAAGTGAAGAACATTTGTACATTGAGATAAACTGACGTTTTTCAGTTTTATCTTTATTTTATGCCATATATGATTGTTGCTTGTGTGACACCCTCCTAGTTTGGTTGCTAGGTAGTTTTTGTACTTTTTGGCTCCTCTGTAATCATTGGAGCAGCTATTGATTGCTTAGGGCTGTTCTGGACTTCAGGTACTGCAGGTTTGGTTGTTTCCCCCTGCATTGGTGATGTTTCAAGAACATAGTGGACTGGAAAGTCAAATGAGGATCCTGAATGGGGAGGTATGCCCAGCAGGTGGTTGGAGAGGCATATAAAAAGTTTGAGCTTTTAAACAGCAGTCTTACTATTGACCAGATTCCATCTACTCCCTCCCCTGCAGCAATTCTACAGATTCAAGCTAATGTTCACCAGGGACCCAGCTGTGGCATAGTTGGGGGCCTAGTTTTACCAATTCACAACCACGCTATAGCCAAAAGACAGCTACAGCGCAGTTGTCCAGTTCTGAGAAAATTTTACAATAGAACAAAAAAAACTTTTTTTTTTTTTTAAATGTGTTGCTCCTTTTTTGTTTATAGTGCAAACAATAAAAACCACAGTGGTGATTACCAACAAAAGAAAGCTCTATTTGTGTGAAAAAAATGATACAAATTTCATATGGGTACTATGTAGCATGACCGCACAATTGTCATTCAAAGTGCAACAGCACTGAAAGCTGAAAATTGGCCTGGGCAGGAAGGAGGTAAAAATGCAAGTGGTTAAATCTTCTTGGAGCGAAGGATCTGATCTGGAGAGCTAACTAGAGTGCCCAGTGGAGATTGGAAAGGGTCTAGCTGTCCTGTGGCATTGTGGGCATTATTTTTTCCCTCAAAGACGAGTGTCTTGTGGATATTGGAAGGAGGCATCCAGCTATCCTGGGACAGTGCGAGTATGGACCTGGGCTCAAGGCCCTAAGTGCTGAGGTCCTTTGGGTGAGAGCGCCTGACTGAGTCAACCCTTGCAACCCACACGGAAAAAAAAATATATATATTTTAAAAAAAATTTTCCCAAATATATTGATGTATATTTGAAATACTACAATTTTGGCCGTATTCAATCTATTTCAAAATATATAGATATAGATATATATAGATATACACACACACACACGTTGAAATGCGTTTATATATTACAAAATATATGAAAAATATTTTTAAAAATATATATTTTTTAAATATATTCTTCAGATTTTTTTAACATATAAAAAGTCATTTTAACATATTTGTAAATGCATTCAAAAAATTTAGATTAAATGTATTTTTAACAAACAGTATATTTGAAAATGTATTTTTTTAAAATATTTTTCAAATGTTTTGTAATATATAAAAAACGCATTTCAACATACATAAATATTTTGAAAAATATTGAATATGGCCAAAATTGTATTTCAAATATATGTAGTATTTCAAACATAATGGCCAGAGTGCAATCCTGGAAGACCTGGATGTGGTTGCAGCAGTAACAACTCACTGCTGGAGGGCTTGATTTGTAAGAAAAGTCTATATGTTGAAATTAGTTTTTTTATATACCAGCATATTATGACAGAGAGAGAGTGTGTGAGAGTGTGAGAGTGAGAGTGTGAGAGAGAGAGTGTGAGTGTGTGTGTGTGTAAATAAATATATATCAATAAATAAATATATTGAATACAGCCAAAATTGTAGTATTTCAAATATAATTGGGAAGGATATTTTTAAAATATATTTTTCTTCCTTGTGGGAAGGTCACAGTTGTAGCTATCTTACTTTGCTTCTGGCGTAAAAACTGTCCAGAGAATCCAAGCACAGCACCTCCTCTTGTTCCTATGTAGTGTTTCCAGAGTATCACAACACACTACACCTGCTGCACGTTTACTCAGCAATAAATAAATACAAAAAGATATCCCCCTAGACTATGTATTGAGCTGGAGTGTATGGACAATTGCTGTGCGCCTGGCTGCCTCTGCGCTGTTTGATAAGCGGTTCCTTTGGCATTACCACAACACTTGGAAAGACTTCAAAGTGATAGTAAAGTAAAAATAAAAAAATCTGACGTTACCCTATAGGTAAGACTATAAAGTCTTTGAAACAGCTTGAAATTGTACCATTTAGTAGATACTGGCATTAGCCTAAGCAAATGACGTACCGTAATTGGCACATGCGCAGTACTCTCTGCATGCATGGAACTGTGCTGTGGATGAAAAGAGCGCCATGCCACTATGGCAACTCCTGTGTGCAGAAGTAGGTGATGTCATCGCTGTCCGGCCATTCAAATGGCCAGAGTGCGAACCTGGAAGACCTGGACGTGGCTGCAGCAGTGACAACTCACTGCTGGAAGGCTTGATTTGTAAGAAAAGTCTGTCATAATATGCTGGTATGTGATGCAGACTAATACATTAGTATACCTGCAGGGGACACATTTTTTTTTCTTTTTTAAGTTTACTATCTCTTTTGAAATACGCTTTAGTGAAATTGAGCTTTTAGCCCACCATATATATCTATATTTATTAATTATAAAATTGTATGTACTATCTTCACTATCTACCACTTCATTGGTGAAAACACCTTCCCTCAGCAGGGCTCAGTCTGCATATACATTGTTCAAAAATTCCCCAGTCCTCCCTAGTGCACCCTCACAAGAAGCAGTTTCCAGGACCCAAAACCAGTATTTTTGGCGGAAGAGAATTCTGGTAATAGTAACTTTGGGTTATACTGTGTACCAAGTCAGCCATGAAGCCTGTGTATGAGACAGCCGCAGACCCCACAATGTCACCTGTGAAATCTCATCTACAGAGGATTCCTGATCCTTAACATCCCTTTTACCTCATCCAGAGGAACTTCTGATGCCTCATTCTCCCTTAAAAAAGGGGAGGAGGGGGAAAGCATGCCCACATTTACATACCCAGCCAGTAAAAACTAAAGCTGATACAGCAGGCCACATATTTGCTGAGAATTTTTCCCTAGAGAAAGTTTAAAGTGGAGAATTGTGCTCCTGAGCCAGTGGAGAGGATATAAAAAAAAAACAGAAAAAAAACACAGGGATACAGCACTAATCTGATCCTTCAGAGAGCCACTGCAGGTAGGTCACCCTACATGAAAAAGGTCCATCCCATTTGTTCTGCCCACCTTTCTGCCTGTGCAAGGCAAGGTCAAGGCTTACTGAGGATTAATCTGGCCTATGTATCTCAAAAGTAAGCAGCCATACAGCTGTAAGGAATGTCAGCCTAACTCAGAACACCCCGTCAGCCCCAAAAAGATAAGTACCCCTGATTCACACTGGATTCTGCATAGTGTCAGTGTAGGGTATAAGACTGCTCTGGAACTGAACAAAATGGCACCCTCACTTCTGTGGACGAAAGAATCTGGCTGAATGAAGACAAAGAACTACCCATATATGGCCAGCTTTTGTGGCTTCCGGAGTTATCTAGAATCCCCGTGCTGCGAGATGTATCCTTCTAGTTCAGCTGCACAGTAACCTGTGCAGGGTCGTCATTATTTAACATTTCCCCCCACTCCTATTCCTACCTGCACCTTGCCCTTGATAGAGGCAAGGCCTTGTACACCCTGGGGGGCTGAATCTATGAAACCACTGTGGCCTCACTTAAGTAACCTGAGGCTAAATCCTATTTTTTTTTTTATGAAAAAGAAAAAAAAAAAAAAAAAAAAGCACACAAAGAGCCTGCATTTTTGGGTTTATTAAAAAGAAAAAACCACATTAAACAATAAAAGGGACGAGTCTGTAAAACCAGAACCATATCTGATAAAATATCTGCTGCAAATAGCAGCAAACAGTCACATCTTACAAATGAACCAGCTAAAATTTATGTACACAAGTATAAATTACCTTTGTCAAAAACACGTCAAAGGGTAAAAATTTGCTAAAATTACACTTTTACAGTCACATAAAAACGCCATCTCTTCCCCAATATACTCAGGCTAAATGTGATCTCTCGCCTTAATTAGCAGCCATTTCTTAAAAACAGATCTATGGCGCTTATTGCACCTAAAAAAACAAAACAAAGCAAAAACATTTATATCCCTGTGTGGAGGACATTTCCGATGAGGACTTTATCTTTGAAAGCATGCTCTATTTCCCGCTCCTCTATCTTCAGAGACACCTGGAAAAATAAAAAGATAAATTATGTAGTTTCTGATATAGTATGCAGAACATGGTGCAAAAAATAAAAAAAATAAATATCAAAGAAAACCTGTGCTAATAAGTATGGAGGCTGCCACTGCTGCTCTCCCCCTTCAGAAATAATTGTTCTCTTGATGTCATCATGGTCCAATATCTGGTACTTTTGAGTCACTAATCTGGGCCAATTATAAAGCCTCAATGTCACCAACTTTCTGGTCTGCATACTTGTTTTGGATCAGTGGCTCAATGACAAAGCCAAGTAACTAGCATTTTCAGATGGTAAGCAATAGTGTCTTGTACATTTAGCACCGTGGTTTCCTTTTAGGGCAAGAAAAAAAATAGGGTGCATCATTGCCAAAACTGGGCTGCAAAATGTTGTAAAACTGAATTTCTCTCCATTTCTCAGAAAGCTGCCCACAGACCTGCACCAATACAGAAAAAAATGTACTGTGTCTGTACTTCGTGGGATCAACACAAACCATAACATGCTCAGTTTAGGGCAATCAAAGAGCAAAATTGTCACCCTGATGCATACTTATGGCTCAGCGTAAAGCAGAGCTCCACCCAGAAGGGGAAGTTCCGCTTTAAGCCTTTGTCCCCCTGCTCCCCATTAAGGATTGGCACTTTTGGGAAGTGGGTACCCGAATTTGACAGGTACCCGCTCTCACTTCGCCTAGGCGATCAGAAAGTGAAGTTGTCCTCCCCCCTCCCTGTAGTCTTCTGAGACACGTGACAGGTCCCAGAAGACTACGGGGCCATTCACAAAGTGCAGCGCTTCTCGCACAGGCACAGTGGGTACCCAGCTGTGACGCCACAAGCTGTCACAACCGGGTGCCCACACTGAAGATGCCGGCGCTGGGAAAAGAAGACAGCCGGTGAAACCAGCGGTGGTGAGGACACCGCTGGACTGAGGGACAGGTAAGTGGCTGTATTTTAAAAGACAGCAGCTACAGTATTTGTAGCTGCTGATTTTTCCCCAAGTGGAACTCCCCTTTTAATATCACACAGAAGCATAACCACTCGTTTGCATAATTTACAACACAGTGAATAAAGAACTGCTTGATGAATGAACTGTCAAAGGGATGATCCGAATACTAGTGATTACAATGCAGTCACAGTTGCAAAAGTTCAAGCATCCTTAATTGGATTTCATGAGATTTGTTATTCGAAAAATGTTTTTGTATTCTTCCCCTTTGGGTGCGCTGATCAAATGGTTTTCCAGCATGACCATTCCACAGACCGCTGTACACACACACACACACACACACACACACACACACACACACACACCAAAACTTGTCCAGTTCCTGCTGAACTGGTCAATGTTCGGTCCCTGTGCAGCGGACTTAAGATAATACAGCAATTCTTGAAGAGTGTAGGCTAAAGCATTTAAAGTTTACCTTTGTAAGACGAGCTTCTTTAGATTTTTTTAGGCCCATAATGCCCCTTGTTTCCAGAAGCTGGCAAAGGGAGAGACATTCTGACTGGCCCACTGCAGGTATCTGCTGTTTCCGGCAGACTTTGCTGTATGTTTCATGAAGCTGGAAAGTAGAACCAAATAAATTTCAGCCTAAGCACACCAATCTGACAATACAGTAGGAATTACAGTCAAGTAAATGAAGCTGCTGTATTGACTTACTTTTCCTAAAGTGACTTCTTTGATCTTGCTTTTCTGGGTTAGTAACAGGAGAGAGCACACAACAAGCTTCTGCTGCAATGGGAAAGAATCCTCCCCTCCCGCACTTGTTGCCATTTTGTCTCCATACACATCAGATATAACACGTGAAATGTGGGGCAGACTGACCTTCTTTGGAACAGGAGTAAATGCAGCTTCTTTACTTGGAGATGGACCTGGGTGGTAAAGTGAGAAAAAGCTATTAAAATGTACAACACAAGCAGGGACAGGGACCATATATTCTAGCTACCACATTAAGTTTCATACAGTCTACAGAATAAATAGGCACTAATGAAAGTAGGAAACTTGTGGGCTCCGTTTTTTTTTTTTACTGTAGCGGGATGCCAATATACAAACTGGCTTATCTAAGAAGCAGACAGAAAATAGGTTGTGCCCTGACCTGCTTATAAATCACTGGGGTCAGTGGGAGCCATGTCCGACGGTGCAGACCACCAATCAGAAGCCGACTAGCCCATACCGTCAGCACTGCGAGGATATGGAAGAAAACCGCAGGGATTTTGAGTCCCCGGACTGGTGAAGCAGCTTTTCCACTGAAAAAGCAGGGTGGCATTCTCGTACAGCGGGACAGGATTAGTATCAGCTCAAACCGCTAGGGGGGGTGAGAGCTGCTGAAGATGTGGGGGGAATAAAGCCGTAGGAGAAGCTGGAGGTGCCCAAGCTGCTGCAACTGATGTCCACGGTCGGATCAGGAGCTTCGCTGGAGGAACCCATCATGCAGGGAGGGTTCCTGCACCGTTCCTGTGTGTACTCAGGCTTAAAAGGATAAGTTCACCTTTTAGACAAAAATAATAAAATGCATTTTTTTTGCAGGGGGAAAAAAAAAAAAAAAAAAAAAAAAAAAAAAAAAGAAGTGCATTTATTATTTTTGTCTACAGGATCCTAGAAAGCATTGATACCTGATGCCATGCAGGTCTCATGTAGACCTGTCAGAATATCTGCTTGCAAGCAGATATTCTGACAGGAAGCTTCAATGAACTACCACAGCGCCGTGGAGCACCGTGTGGTTCACTGAAAACTACAAGCCCACCCACAGCCGCTAAGGCTGTCGTAACTTGCAGTTCATTTATGGAAGTCTGTGAATGAATGATGGGGCTGTGTGGGCAGAGTCCCACATGGCCGCACAGTTTTCAAATCTGACAGATATTACGGGGAAAAGTCTCCCCGTACTGTCAGAAGGAATGCGACGGCGGCTGCAGGAACATGTTACAAAGGTGAACTTATCCTTTGAAGCAACCATGACAAGCCTGGGTTCACACAGGAGCTTTGAGGGAACCGCATATGATCCGGACAGGAATCTCACCGCACTTCTGTTCAAACTGCATGCAATTCTTTGCAGTGCCAGTTGAGCCCATTCATTTTGAGCTCATGCAAGTACTCTGTATCGGTACCAAATACCAATATTGGTGCAGCCCTACTCCTAATGGCCCATTTTATTTTAGGACAGGAGAAGGGGGAAATAAATTGAGGGAACACACATAACTGAACATGATTGCTGCATAGGTACAGCCTGACAAGGGACTGGCGATTCTTTCAGCTCTGGATCAGAGCCTCTGCTGTGGACAATATTTGTAGCTGGGCAGTTTCCTCTTAGAAGCATTATTATAACAGAGCAAAGACACAGAGCAGAGGAACAGCACTCATACAGGGACTTAGGACCACACAGGAAATAGACCATATCCTGTCCACTGACCAGGCCCCCCCAATACGGTTATGGAAACCGAACAGAAATAAACATCTACTTACATTCAGATAGAGGCTTTAGGACAGTCTGGCTCCTTACATCTGACTCCACTATTTCTACTGCTCGCCTGGAAATAGGAAATACACTTACTGCATGTAAACACAAGAAACCTAAAGCATCAATGGGTCAGTAACACAAGGGTTCACAACTAAATATGCAACAAAATACAATGAACCCAAGGATCCTGACAGATTGACCATTGTTACAGAATGTTGTAGAATAGATATATACAGATATTTTTCACAGGTCAAAGGCTTCAGGAAAACAAATAGAATTTTAGGGACTATGAAACAGAATAGAAGGAAAGGTGAATCCATGTCTTAATTTATATACAGGATTTTCCTCCACTTAAAAGGTTTGTTGATTTTTTATAAATAGGATGCTGGATTTGGTTATGAAATTGGACAAAACAAAGAAAAAAAAAAAAAGGGTAAACAAGTATAAGTTACCTGCAGATATCCAGGGCCTTGCGGGCATCTCCAGAGACTGCTGACACCTTCCTGGCACAAAACTGAATTGCCATGTTATCTAGAACCTGGTCTCCAGACACCTACAGACAAAATCAGATGAGCAGATTATATAACCAATAATATCATAAAAAAGCAATTACACAGTTTCCCATTCTGACACCACAAGCTTAAACATGCCAAGTAGAATGAAGAAAGGCTTGTTAAAATTACATCACTGCAGTCATATTCAACCAAGATTACAATGGGTATGAAAACAGAAGTTAATACAACTGCATATTATTTTGACATGACTAATTGGGCATTACAGTTTTAATTGCATAACTCAGTTTTACAGAGGAGAAGTATATCCCACATTTCTTATCTCCAGTTTGCGGGGGGGTTAACTCAAAAGGGCAGTATTAATCTTACCTAATTAAACCAAGGGGGTTTGGATTAGCTGTTTTACCAGAGCACAGAAGCTTTAGAACTCATTACATTTACTTCATGATGAATAGAAAAGTAAAAGCATAATACATTTTTTAAAAAGCACCAAGCAGAGCACTTAGAAGATCAACCCATTCCTTTATCAGGGCAGATATTAGATTTACTGTAGGTGCCTGCGAGCCTGACATTAGTGGAGCTAGAAGGAAATGCATGCTGAAAGTTTCTATACAAAAAAAGGACATTGAACCAGCACAGCGTTCTTTTCTACTAACCCCAAATTGCTTCACTCGTTTCAAGGTGGAGCTTTGCTTTTTGCCAGGGGTCTAGAAACTAAATAAAGGGCCAGTTTAAGGTCCATCAAACTTTAGGGGGGCCGAACTGTGGCCTGTGAGGGGAGAAAATGTCCTGGTGTCAGTGGGAGAAATAGTGCCCCATCATTGGTGCCAGTGGAAGAAATAGTGCCCCATCGTTTACATCAGTTGGAGGAATAGTGTCCCATTTGTGTCAGCAGCCAGAACTGTGCCCCACTGTTGCTCACAGGCCATATAAAAGCAAGCAAAGGGCCACAGTTTGGAGACTACTTCTTTACGCCATTAAAATGTTTAAAACCGTTTAGCTGTCAAAGTTTCTGTTGCAGTCAAGAAAACAATTCAACATAGTTAGAAACCATCTCTAGCAACATATTTACACACCAAAAGAAATGGATTTACCATTACCATTGTCAGAGCATAAAAACTGAAAAAGGGGGAGAGAAAAAACAAAAAAAACAAAGCAAAAAAAAAAACAAAAAAAAAAAAACCCCCACACATTTAAAATCCAGCCTACACAATGAGCAGACCTTGTAGGGGACATTTACTAAAACTGAAGCACACAGAATCTGGTGCAGGTGTGCATGGTAGCCGGCTTCAAACTTCAGCTTGTTTAATTAAAAACGTTGACAATAAAACCTGGAAGCGGACTGGTTTCTTTGCAGAGCTGCGCCATATTTTGCATGCTCCAATTTTAGTAAATAACTCCATATAACATAGTGTAGCAACCATACCTGTGTCAGCCTGTCTTGTAGTATAGTGACAATCTGATCCTTTGTGTATGGAGAGAAATTGAGCAACTGAGGTCTGCAATGAGCACGAGCCTGAAGCCTGGGCAAGATACGGTCTGTCAAATCCAGAGCATTTGCTATTCCTAATTGAGAAAATTAATAAAGTGTGAGGTGGAGGGAAGGAGAGATGACATACAGTAATTCATCTGGAAAACTATGTTCTGTAGCATGCAAGCTATACAAAACAGGATTGCTGAATGAATATACACACATCAACAATTCCCAAAAGACAGTTCATCTTCACAACTCACCAATGAGCACAACTCTGGAGTTTGGAAGCCAGGGCCACTCAAACACTGTGTACAGCACATCCTGCCCTTTGCTGTCTAACTGATCCATCTCATCTAGTACAAGAAGGCTGCAAAACGGAGAAAACCATTATCAACTTATGTAAATACCACAAATACAAGTTTTACTTATGAGATCTGCAAGTGAATACAGAGCAAAGTAACAAGTTGTTCCATTAAAGTGTTATAGTGACACTGCCAAACAGAAATAAGGCGTGTGTTCTTTGTAAAATCCCTCCACATTATTGAAATCCCAAATGCAAATGAATGCAGGAACTTCCCAGTAGGCTCTTTATACAATGCTTTATCAAAAAGCCAAAAAGATGAAAAAAGGGACACCAAATGTTGATGCAATGGAAATGCAAGCAGCAGTTCAAAAGTAAAATAAAATAAAGGATGTTTATTGCACATACATGGCAGGCCCCTTGGAGGTGACCATCTTCTCCAGACTCCTGACCATATCTTTCCCAGAGGTTGAAAGCTTTGATGACCCAGAGATCTCTTCTGCTATGGCTGGGAAGACTGCCAGGGAACTCCTGAGACGCATACAGTTGATATACACAGTCTTTGTATCCTTTAAAATCTCCTAGTATGGTGGACGAAAAAAAAAAAAGTCACAATGCATTAGAATTAATGAGCCAAACAGCTGATAGTACTGCTCACCACATTTTGCTCACCCAGCATGACTATCTGGATTTAATTAAGTCTATTCTATTGAATATCACAAGGCAGAAGTATACCCCCCTCAGAATGGTTTGTTGCCCCGACTAGTAAAATACCTTGTTCTCTTGCAGCAGCTTGCTCAGACATGCAGTTTTGCCAGTTCCTGGAGCCCCAGAGATGTAAAGGCTGCCAGGCTTCTCAGAAGAAACATGTGTCTTCAGAAAGGAAAGTATGGCTGCCGTCTCCTTTTCTCGTGCCAGCAGACGTTCTGGCACAGCTGTGTTTAGTGCGCATTTCGCCTTCTGATAGCAGGTCCCTGTACAAAGCAGAGGAAAGAAGATAGGCAAAATGAGCTGAAATTACTAAGCTGTGATACAGAATGGCACTAGGACAAGAGGTGTCATTCAGGATATTTCCCAAGAGGTAAAGGATCCTAAAGGGCATTGGCCACTTGGCTTATACCTGTACAGAACAAACTTCAAAGGCCCGGAGCTCTTACAATAAGAATTTTTAGGGTTCAATAATGAAAACTGATCCAAAATAAGGTCAAGGTAAACTTCAGGGCACAACAAACATGGGGAAACCTTTATGTTATCGCAAACATTCACGAATACTTCATTCAAGAATTTACATAGTAATATACAGTATTCAGGGTGTGTCACAGACTAGACAGACGTTCCAGCCATTAAACACTTTCTTTTGGAGTTTTTAGATGGAGTAAGCTGGTTGCAAACCCCTGAAATGAAAAAAAAACAAAACAAAGTATATCTAGTATGTACTGGCCTCTCTCTGAAGTGTCTAGTGCGATTTCTGTCTGCTTTGCCATTCCTCTGCTCTGTGCATGAGTCACTTTTGAGAGGCTATGCAGACACCAAGCAATCCTGGGAGTGGGCCCCACCCCACCACAGGTGATCGAAAGCCTCAGCTGCGCATGTTTCCCTATGAGACTGTGCGAAGGGTGGGGGTGGGTCCTTTCCCTCCACTCAGGTCTCAGATTACACTCAGCTCTTCTCTCCTAGAGCCAAGACATGCTGTGCTTTAGGAGACAATGGAGGAGAGCTACAGCTAAACAGGTACAACTTATGTAGGAGGATTTGTTCCATCTCTGTGCATCACCTGAGGCTAGTCACTTCAGTTGGCATATGTAAGGGTTTACAAAATCATTAAGTGCTCAAGTCCAAGGTAAAAAGGTTGGGGGAGCAGCTTCGATCTGAAAGGCAAGTCTAGAATACAGCCATCTAGAACAGTGACTGTTAAACAGTCCAATTCTCGTTTATATTTTTTGTGAACAGAAATGGACATACTACAAAAATGCCTAATGCAAAAGTTCCAAAGCTGTGGTTTAGAGTTGTTTCAGAGTCCAGGGTGGACATACTCGTGTCCTCACCTTCCTGTTTGAACAGCCTTGTACACACACTCTTCCTCTCCTGTGGACCACGATGGGAATTACTGGATGGCGTTTCCTGACCTCTTTTTTGAGGGGATGAAAAAGTAATGTGCTGAGCCTTCTTACTGGGGGACAAGGGAGTTGCAGCCGCCTGATTCTCATCAAAAATCAGACGCCTCCCCTTGGCAGGGCTGAGGGGTCCATTTTCATTGCAACTTTGTTTTGGAGGAGAGCAGCGGAGTGACTGGGGAACATTGCAGAGATTATCATCACCTAGAAAAAAGAAGACAAGATGATAAACAGCTTCCCAAAAAGACAGCAAGCCCATTTCAAGACAAACCAGCATGGTTTTTACCTAGTCTCTTCCTTGGACTTAGAGGTAGTTCCTTAGAGACAGGCAGGGGTGGCAGAGTACCAGCTTCTGATTTAGCCCGGGCTCGCAGCTCTGCCTTTACTCCAGTCTTGGCAGTCTTTGTCTTGGGAAACTGGATGGAGCTCTGAGATTGGGACCTGGTGCTTGGCATGGCTACAAAACAAAATGCTACTTTATAACCAAGACCCACAAAAACAAAACATTTTGTTAAAAAAAGAACAAAATTAAACCATCGTTCCACATGTGAGCAGTTAGATCACATCCACAAAGGTGCAGAGGGACGGTGTTTATGCAGCCAGAAGTGTCTGCATACAGCCACCTGTATAAATCAACCGCCTGCAGATGCACGCCTGTCATTATCTATCTCAGGGATTGTGCTTTTCAATGCATTTCGCATATGTTCTTTAAAATCATTAAGTCTGAACTAAAACGAGATTAGGCCTAGCCCTGAGTTAATAATATATGGGTTGAACAACCAGACACATTTTTATTATTCAACAATGCCAACTGACATTTACCCACTTCCCGTCTGGCCCATGTACATTAACAGCCGGACGGGAGCAGTGCCGAAGTGGGTGGCTGTTTATAAACGACCCCCACATTTACTGCCTGTGCGTGCTACCCGGGAGCGCACGGCACTGTGATCCAGTGCCCGCTGTGTCCTCAGGACACAGCGGAACGCGATCGCTGTATGGGACCTCTGTGTGAGGTCCCGATCATGTGATCACTCATTGGCCAATCGGTGATCACATGAATAGTAGTAAGCAAGATGTCACTTCCTGACATCATTGCTTACTACTAGTGAAATCTGTGAATGATCACAGAGGTCACACGGTACAAGGCTATTCACAACAGCCTTGTACAATGTGACCAGATGTGACCAATCACAGCTCTCAAAGTATTTCTCAATGGCTGCAAGAATGCAGCCAGAGAGAAGGGGAAATGATTACTTTTACAGCCTTTATGGGTGTAAAAGCAATGTAAAAAAAAAAAAAAAAAAAAAAAACTTTATCACCCCCCACAAGTAGTACAGTGTCACCATGGTGACACTGTACTGCTAGGGTGACAATATGTAAAAAAAACAAAAAAATTATAAAAAGAAAAAAATTTGTTAAAAATTATAATTTTTGGTTATAAACCAATTTGAGTTATTTTTTTACTAAAAGATAGCTGAATACATTTTGGCCAAGATTTATGAAGAAAGATTTGCTAAATTTTATAAGAAAAACACTTTTTTTTCAAAAGTTTTGGACTTTTTCATTTATATAACAAAAAAATAAAAATCCCAGTGGTGAATAAATACCACCAAAATAAAGTTTTATCCGTCTCATAAAAATGCTAAAAAAGTCATATGGGTACAGTGTTGCATGACTGCACAATTGTCATTCAAAGTGTGATAGCACTGAAAGCTGAAAATTGACCTGGACAGGAAGGGGGTGAAAGTGTCCGGACCTGAAGTGGTTAAATATCAGTATATACTTTAGAGAAAAAAAACCATTCCTCATAAAATGAGATGTTTGAAAATGAATGGGAAGGCTAAACACTAGAGGTACTGCATAAACATGGAGGGAGGATTGGCAACCAAAGTTCTGTTGTCATTTTCTTTTAGCAAGGTCTGAAAATTAAACTGGTACAGGCGGCACCCTTGACTTTTACCAATCCCCCCTCCCCCTCCCCCTCCCATAAGTGTCACACAACTGTGCTCAATAGTAGTACAGAGCCCAAAGCTCTTGCTGCTCTAATGAGCATGGCCTTCCCATTAACGATAACGAGCTTCAGGGAAGCTTCAGATTAAGTCATCAACAGGGAGCAGTTATAGCTTAATGAATGAGACAGCCGATAGCATGCAGGTTAACAAGTTTAATCAGTGTGTTACAGAAAACTAGCCTGCAAGATTTAACCCTTCACAGCATACATTACATGCTAAAAATACTTTAAAAAGGAGGGAACGCATAGGTGGTCACCATGGATAGTAAATTCAATTTGTTATTTTTATGCGTTTCCTCTTTCTCCGGTTCCTTAGCAAGTCAAGACACGCATCTGATCCTATGCTTGACACATTTAAAGGATTCCAATCCATAAAAACTATTCTAGCTCTTACAGCAGATACCCCGGGCATACACTAATATGCTATGTATTCTAAGCACAACTAGTGTAAACATTTGAAATGATCATAAAATCAGCCTCTTGCAGACATCGGCACAACAACACCCCAGAGCAGGACAGTGAGCTCACCTTGTTGTAATGAATGCTGTTGTACCGAGAGGTAGAGAGAGCGCTGCAAGTAGAATGCTGCTCAATCAGGCTGGGAAGTGTTCTGGCCCAAAAGATATAATGCAAGGACCTACATGGACAATCCAGGCAATATACTCAGATATCCCCCTCATACTGCACAGCTGCTTTGTTAAAAAAAAAGTCTGTAGTTGGCCTAGGGGAGCCAAAGGATGATCTAACCCCAGTTTATGGCAAGCCTGTATGGGGACACCAGCAGACACGGCTAAATAATGTTTGTTGGCAGGAGATCAGTTAGACATATTGGAAACCCGTGTCTGACTGTTTACACAATGCAAAGCAAATGTTCGTGTTTAACCACTAGCCTACTGGGCACTTCTACCCCCTTCCTGCCCAGGCCAATTTACAGCTTTCAGTACTGTCGCACTTCCAATGACAATTGCGCAGTCATGCAACATTGTACTCATGAAATTTTTTATCATTTTTATGAGACAGATAGAGCTTTCTTTTGGTGGTATTTAATCACCTCTGGGGTTTTTATTTTTTTGCTAAACAACCAAAAACTGAAGATATTGAAAAAAACGTTTTTTCTTAGTTTGTTATAAAATGTTGTAAATAAGTTATTTTTCTCCTTCACTGATATGCGCTAATGAGGCTGCACTGATGGGCACTGAAAGGCAGCACTCATATGGCACTGACTAGCAGCTCAGATGGACACTGATATGCACAGATATGTGGCATTCATGGACACTGATGGGGCTACACTGATCATCAGTACCCTGATGATCAGTGTACATGTCCCCACTGAGTAATGCCGATCACCGGTTCTCCTCTCCTCACGAGCTGTCAGCATGACAGTTCGTGAGGAGAGGAATGCTGATAATCGGCATTTCCTTATTTACATGCAATCAGTTGTGATTGGACACAGCTCATCGCATGACAGAGCCACAGCTCATCGCATGACAGAGCCACAGCTCATCGCATGACAGAGCCACAGCTCATCGCATGACAGAGCCACAGCTCATCGCATGACAGAGCCACAGCTCATCGCATGACAGAGCCACAGCTCATCGCATGACAGAGCCACAGCTCATCGCATGACAGAGCCACAGCTCATCGCATGACAGAGCCACAGCTCATCGCATGACAGAGCCACAGCTCATCGCATGACAGAGCCACAGCTCATCGCATGACAGAGCCACAGCTCATCGCATGACAGAGCCACAGCTCATCACATGACAGAGCCACAGCTCATCACATGACAGAGCCACAGCTCATCACATGACAGAGCCAACGTCATCGGCTCTTTCCATTGATCCGCTGTGTCCCAGGGACACAGCACGCCACCGATCAGCGCGCACGCGTGGTTAGACGTCATATGACATCCTCCCATAACAAGCTTCCTTGCGCCCGTCATTTCCTTATATGGCGGGTGGGAGGTGGTTAAGGACCCAGAGATGTGTCAGGCATCGTTGGAATAGTTGACCATTATCTACAGTGGCCTTTGCTGGAATCCCAACATCTGCATCCACAGTAGGCAAGGTTACACAATTTACATTTAACTCCAGGCAGATAGTAAAATAAATAATGCAGACGAGTGCAGTTATTTATAAAAAATTATTATTTTAAAAGGCAACTATTGAGCTGTTTCCAGCTTCTTATAGACTCCCCCAACCTTACAGCAGAGTTCAAACTAAAGGGGCAGCACAGGGCCCAATCAGGCACCCTGTATGCACTTGTGCCAGCAAGAACATTCAGACAGCATGTTCTGTTGCTGTTCCTCCACTGTCCATTTACACGCTGGGAGGCAAGGAGGTGACAAAGCTGATTTGCCTAACTGTGGTAGAGGGAAGTACCCTACCCAGGCCTGACTGTGCAAATCTCAAGATCAAAATGCACCCCACTGACAGTGAAACAGCTTCCATATAGGTCAATGTGTATTCACCGTAGGATAGCACAAATCACACATAGCAGCCAGTGCACACTATGTGTGGTGTAAAATCATAATGGAATGGGGTGAATGGAGGTCCCACTACAGCTATAGATGGTCAGAGATGACTGAATCAAAAAACACTTATGTCTGCAGGTTTAGATTCCTATAGACAAAATGATTTTGCTTCCTTCTCTGTACAAGGCTGCAATCACACTTCAGAGTTTTCTAGCTTGAAGCTCAAAAGCTCCAAAAAAAGCTAAAAAAAAACTTTAAAAGAAATTAACTGTTCTCTATGGTGTCTGTTCACACCTGATAGCATGAACAGGCACCATAGAGAACAATTGATTTTTTTTAAGTTTCAGCATTTTTGGAGCATCAACATACAAAACACACAGGTGTGAATGCAGCCTAAGGGTCAGATAAAGCCACCCCCACCCATGATTCACCTTGCTGTTTGCCAAGACTAGCTGATTACTATCTGATGGGGGTTGTGTGCACACTGGATAAAAAGTTGTGTGGAGTGAGAAATTCAGGACACAATACAAAACTGTTGCCAGAGCAAAAAAGAAACCTCACTCCCAGCTTTGGCAAAGCCAGAAATAAAATCAATGGCACCATGAATACTAACAGCAATACATAAAGTATGTATAGCCAGCTTTGTTTACACCACAATCTCTCCGATCACTGTGTGCATTTGCAGAAATCTTTTCAAACTTTTTGTTTGTGTTTGCATGCATTTGTGGTGCAGCATGCTGTATTTTTTCCCCCTCACACAAAAGCACTGCAATGGTGTAAACTAGGCTCATAGCAATACCTTCCCTTTTCATACATATGCGTTCGTATTGCTTTTAAAAACACCTTGGATTGCATCTGGTATAAATGAGCCCCTGGATGCTACAGGCCTGTTAAAAATCAACACCTGTGTGAGCCTAACCCCCCCCCCCACTTGATCCAAAACTAAAGGAGAAAACAAAAAAAACAAGAGTTTTGCCCAGAGATAAACTTGAAACAAAGCATACACTTTTTCAATATGGCAGCCATCTTGTTTCAGACCACTGAGACAAAATAAAAGTTCCTGTACATGACCGATCATTTCCCAGGTCCTCCACCCCAGAGGGGGCACCACAGCACCCCCATTTGTCACCCCTCTCATCCTTTCATTACTATTCTCATCTCGATTTACAAAAAACAAAAAGGGAATGAAAAGTATATATATATATATATATATATATATATACACACACAAAAAAAAAATATATATTTTTTTTGTGTGTATACACATACATGCACACACAATATATATATATATATATATATATATATATATATACACACACACACATAAAAAAAAAATATATATATATATATATATATATATATATATATACACACACATACACTTGCTATTTAAATGTATTATAACCCAAGCCCATCACAGCCTCCTCAGAATGTGTATTTGGACTCCTCTGGTCCACCCTCTGTTCTACCCTCTCTCTCTCACACACAGTATATCATCAATGCTTTCACAATCCCCCTTCACATATATAATGAGAGACACAAATGAAATAGTCAATAATGAACAGACCTGAGCAATGAATGAGCCGATAGATATCTCCCCTCAGAAGTCCAGCTACAGACTGACCTCAGCCCGCCAAACTCCAGCAGCTGATTGAAGCGCGCGCTCGGAATCTCGCGCCAAGCCCCCTGATTGGGAGAAGTTGCACTGTAAGTTTCTTCTGATTCGTCCAACAAGCCAGCTGCTTTGGTTAGCGGCAAATTCCTCCCCCCCCAACAGCAGCGCTGACGTCAACATCCTGCCTTTAGTGTTCTTTTCCAATAAAAAAAAAGCTTCTACAGTGGTAGGCGGGTCTCAACCATGTGCTCACACAGCACCAATGACATGCGCGGAGTTACTTGTCTCCCGCATAGTAAGCAGCCACGTTTGCGGTGGGATATAACGCAGTTGGTGGTTTTCTCCAGATACTGAATGCTAAACGGTTTGGAAGATGGAATGTACTGACTTGGCTTCTACACGTGCCAAGCTTCGTACAGTGTGGAATTGCTCCTGTTATTTTGCGTTGATTTTTAAACTTTAATACTGTAATGGGGAACTTCCCCTCTATCCAGGGGCAGACTGACCATTTGGAAATTCGGGTGCTGCCCGGGGTCAGTAGGGGGCCCCATGAGATGCCCCTGGTACCTTTTTCATAGGCTTTTTTGAGTTTGGGCAAGGACACAGGGGCCCCATGATCCCCTATTGCCCGGGGGCCCCATGAGTTGTCAGTCCGCCCCTGCCTCTATCATAAAATATATAACAAAGGAGCCTTTAGAAATGTTTAGTAATGACCAGGGGCGGACTGACAACTCATGGGGCCCCCGGGCAATAGGGGATCATGGGGCCCCTGTGTCCTTGCCCAAACTCAAAAAAGCCTATGAAAAAAGGTACCAGGGGCATCTCATGGGGCCCCCTACTGACCCCGGGCCCTCGGGCAGTGCCTGAGTTTCCAAATGGTCAGTCCGCCCCTGGTAATGACAAAAAGCAGTTACTTATCTAATAATTGTATTTTGTTTTTTGTTGCTTTTTTGCTATTGCTTTTATTGGTGGCCATTTTGACTAAGGGCTGTTATGGAAAAACAAATATTTATATAAAGCCTATTGCAGGCCATACATGGGTCGAACTCTGAACGATTTTTCATCCAAAAATCGAAACTGTCGTTTGCTCGGAAATCCAATGGCACCATCAATGATTTTGAAAATTGGCCGACCAAGTCATAACATTCAACCCCATAGAACAGGCAAAACTTTTGTTGCTTCCAGGTCACGGTTCATGCGCATATTCTTTTCGGAAAACCGATCCTACAATTTGACCATCGAGTTGAAAATCAGTTTTTCATGAATTTTCCAACATGCCCGATGACCGAAAAGGGGAGGAACCACAAGAATTGGCCGGTACCACTGACCCACTAACAGAGCGAAAAATCAGCCGATTATTCTTATGTACGATATTTGGATGAAAAATTAGTCCAATTTCGACCCAGGTAGGACCGGCCTTAGGCTAGGTTCACATCTCTGCATGTCGGGAACAGAGCTTTCCCAACTCCCAGAAGAAACGTGCTGCACTGTAGGAGACGCGCGGCGGTGTCATTCTTCAGCAGGACAAGTCTGGGTCAATTTTGACATTTCTCATACATGTAAAAATCAGCAGGTTTGGGCTTTTTTGCTAGATAACCCCAAAGTGTATATTTTTTTTCAATAGAGACCCTAGAATAAAATGGTGGATGTTGCATATTTTTATGTCACACAATATTTGCACTGTGGTTTTTCAAACAATTTTTAAGGAAAAATACAATTTAATCAATCTTAAAGTGTTACTAAACCCAGGACCTTGCGTTCGCCATATAGACCCATCGCCCCGCATTCGCCGTATGAACACAGGGGCCCGCGTCCGCCGTATAAACCCAGGACCTTGCGTTCACCATATAGACCCACCACCCCGTGTTCGCCATATAAACCCATCACCCCGCATTCGCCGTATAAACCATTCACTGTATAAACCCAGGGTCCTGCGTTCACCTTATAAACCCAGAACCCTGTATTCGCCGTATAAACCCAGGACCCCCGCATTCACTATATCTGGTCTCCCACAGTACTCACAACATGGAAGTGCAATTATTTTAGTAAATATAAACTGCTAAATACCTTTTCTCATCAGCCATTAGAGCAGTTTTGTGACTTCGATCAGTGTGCAGCAGAGCACTAGTTAAAGCACGTAGGAGGAGTTTTCATTTTTGCTCTAAGAGGATGCAGAACTCCCGACCTCTGAACAGTGCTGAATGGCCCTGTGCTGAGCACATGCACTCTAGCAATACACACTAAACTGAGCATGTGCAGAGTAACTCCTCACAATATGTCTTATCATGAGATAAGTGGGGGACACTGGAAGAAGGGGAGGATCAGAGAAGTCAGGATCAAACAGCCTTTTTATACAATGCAGAGGATTAACCCCTTAGGTTCCACAGTGAGTATAACTAGCATGCTTTACTGCATATACAGACTGATTTCACTATTGTGGGTTTAGTAACACTTTAATGTGCAAAAACATCATATAATACCCTATTGTTTGGTAAAATATAAAAAATGATGTTATGTCGAGTAAATTGATAACAAATATGTCACACTTTAACCACTTACCCTCCGGAGGATTTAACCCCCTTCCTGAGCAGGCCATTTTTTGCGTTACAGCGCTGCGTTACTTTAACTGACAATTGTGCGGTCATGCAACACTGCACCCAAATTAAATATACATCCTTTTTTTCCCATTAATTGAGCATTCTTTCAGTGGTATTTGAGCGCCTGTGCATTTTTTATTTTTTGCACTGACCAACAATTTTGAGAAAAAATACAATATTTTTTACTTTTTGCTATTAAACATGTCCAGTAAAAAGATTTAAATCAAGTTTCATTATAAATATAGGCCAAAATGTATTCTGCTACATGGCTTTGCTAAAAAAAAATAAAAATCCCAATATGTGTAAATTAATTGGTTTCCGTGAACGTTATAGCATTTACAAAGGACGGTATAGAAACTGGAATTTTTTTTCTCTTTTTCATACTAATAATGGCGGCGATCAGCAACTTATAGCAGGACGGGGGGATTCTGACACTGGGGGGGAACTGACTTGGTGTCACTGACATCCCCAGTGACATTAATACAGTGATCAGGAAAAAAAAAAAAGCACTGACACTGTACTAATGGCACTGGACAGGAAGGGGTTAACATGTGAGGCGATCAAAGGGTTAACTGTGTCCAGGGAGTGTTTTACTAGGGGGTGGTATGTTGGTGCTTCATTGGAAGCACACTGCTCTGGATGGCTCTGCTGGGAACTCTGCAATGGCCAGTAAGTTAAAAGTATACAAAGTATCAGAGTGGAAATGTTCTGCCCTGAGGAATGAAAATAAATTGTAACATTTCATCAGAGGAAGATCATTCTGTTAAGGAAAGCACATTAGGCTTCATGTACATGAGCCTACCCTGACCGCCAGGCGCAAGAAACCGCAAATAGCAGCAAAAACACAGTACCGCAGTTGCTGCGGTTTATCTTTTTCTGGCAGTTGGTGGTTAAAACGTTCCTATCCTTAATGCGATTCTTCCGTGTTCAGGAGAGGAAGGTTCAAACCTCACCTAAGCTCCTAAACTCTGCTAAAACCCTATCTGTACATGGACACACAGGCTTTTATGGAGTTGAGTTTAGGAGCTTTGGCAAAAAAAAAAAAGTCAAAAGCTCCTAAAATAGAGTTTAGGAGCTGCTCGTGCACATGAAGCCTTAGAACAGGCATCACTAAATGGCGGACCGGAGTCCGGATGCGGACCGAGTCACTGTCCCATACAGTTCTGTCATTTAAGAACCTTTATTTCTCCCAACTGTCTCATGGTCATCTTCACAGAGCTGACAGCGGGAGGCAGGACAGTTCTGGATGGAGGGTGGGAGCTGACCGAGGTTAACAAGCAGATGATTGGTTGCTAGGATGAAGAGCAGTCCTAGCAATCAAATTACTGTGTAAGGTAGGATGGGGGGGGGGCAAAGTTAATGGGGCTAAGGACATTAGTGTGAAGGGGTGCCGAGGACTGAATGTGGGGGGGCTGAGGACAGCAATGTGGGGGGCTAAGGACTGTGGTTTGCGGTGGCTGACATTAAAGTGTGAGGGGCTGAGGACAGTAACATGGGGGGGGATGATGTAGAAAGGGGCAGAATACTCTTCAGTGAGGGGGGCAGAGGACAGTACAGTTGGGAGGGGGGGTTGATGTCAAGGAAGTGTGAGAACACTACTGTGAAAGTGGTGGAGGGGGTTGATGTAAAGGGGAAGATAAGGACACTCATCAAGAGAGATCTTGCTATGAATGAGGAGGGGACTGTGATGTGTAGTGGGGATTGAGGACACTGATGTAAGAACAGGCTCAGATCTGTACATGTGCATTTGGTGCACACATTGTACTGTAGGTAGGTCAGCACTACCTGTTAGAAGCCTGAAGAAGTCCCCGGCCCTTTATATATATATTTTTTTTTTCAAAATTGCACCGCAGCAACACGTGGTTTGGCATACATGAAAGTGCACCACAGGGGCCTACATGAGATTTGAACCTCCGATGCATGTAAATTTTACTGCTCGGACCTTGGTGAATTTTAATTCAATACCTCTGCCTTAGAATGTTCTCAGTTTCATAACAGTGTGCATTTATTGCTTCCTCTGGTGCAATGTTAGCATGTAAAAGAAAAAAAAATTGCAAAAACACTACGCCAAAAATAACTAAATAAATTTAACTGATAAAATATTGCAAAACAAATATTTAACACGGTCAGTAAATAGCGCATTCGTTTTTGTGAATTGACTACTTTTGATGCAGGTGGTTTTTTTACCTTAATGCATAGAATTTTGTAGCAACCTGAAGAGTGATGCCAGCAGGAGCTGGAAGAGGAAAAGAAGGTCAGTGTATTAAACAATACTTACACTTCCTTTTGCAACGGCATATTAGCACCTATAAAAAAGGGTTAACAGCTATTAGGCTACTTTCACACTGATCAGTGCAATGCACCTGCAGGTTAGCTGCACTTTGCCATAGACTCCTATTATTTCTTGCAGTTTTGGTGCGCCCTCAGACAGTGCACCACACCCACGGGATATATTAGAAGTCTAAGGCAAAGTGCAGTTGACCAACAGGAAAGCCGCAGGTGCACTGCATTGTACCCGTGTTGCAGGTAAAGCACAGTGCATCAGTGTGAAATTCCAATTCCCCTTCCTTCTGTCGGATGGAAACGGACAGGCGGTACATTTTCATCTGACCACCCATTGAGGAGAGCGAGCAGCTCTGTGTCTGCTCTGCAGCAGGGGAGCGGACACAGACCTGTCATCTGCTTGCTCAGTGGAGAGATCCCCTGCTAAGCAAGCGGATCTGCTAAGCAGGTCTGCCTCATGTGAAAGGACCCTTATAGTAACTCAGGACAGTAAGAGCTTGTTTACATTTGCGCTTTGGGGGTGGTAAAACCCCATAATTGAGATGTTTTACCACACCCCCCAATCACTGGTGTAGCATCAGGGATTACTATGGATACCCCGCCCCATGCTCCAGGGGGCCCGTGCAACCTCCCTGTCACATTCTGTTTTACACTTGAACCAATCCTCCATTTTCCTACTGCAACCGCTAAACTTCAGCTTCTCCTCCTCTCCCTCCTGTCAACATACAGCGGCTGCAGGAGAAAAAGGTTCAATATGCTAAAATAAAAAAAATTTAAATTCTGAACCATTTCTTTCATTGAGGTCTGCGATCGGTTACCAAATCACTTAAATGGCCCTTGTTCTTCAAAAAGGATGAGGACCCCTGCTGTAACCAGATGAAATTTTGTTCACACAATTAGAGCTTTCTATTGGTGGTATTTGATCACCACTGTGTGTGTTTTTTTTTTTTCTTTTAAATTCATATAACTTAAAAAACAGACATTTTGAAAAAAACACCACAATATTATTGTAAAACATATCCAATTAAAAACAAAACAAAAAACTAAAATGTCTTCACAAATGTAGGCCAAAATATATTTTGCTACATCTTTGGTAAAAAAAAAAAAAATATTAATTGGTTAGTCTGAAAGTTATAGCGTATATACTGGAATTTACACAGCTATGACGCTATACTGGTAATGGTGGTGATCAGTGACTTATAGTGGGACCGTGATAGCGTGGAAAGCTAGCTGACGCTGGCTGTGAGGTACACTGACAGGGACATCAAAAGTGACAATACAGTGACGAGTACTAATACTGTACACTTTCACTGTACTAATGACACTGGCTGGGAAGGGGTTAACATTGAGGGGCAATCAAGGCATCAATTGTGTGCCTAACAATGTGTGCTGCTTTTACTTTACCATATGGCTGTTTTTTTTTCTCCCTGCAAAGAAGGGAGAAAAAGCAGCCAGATTGCTGTTCCCTGTACATAGAGTTCTGTGTTTTGTAAACACAGAACTCTTTGTGTGACTGGACACAGCCAATCAGCTGACTTCAGCCAAACTCATTGGCTCAAACTTGTGCTGTGTCCAGTCACAGCACGGGTTGGCAGGGGGCACGCAGACCCAGAAGCAGACACACACACACACACACACACTTTATAATAATATATATAAATAATACACACACACATACCTGCACCTGCCCGTGCATGGTAAATGTATTGTGGCGGAGAAGTGCTAAAAATTTTTACAGTTTACTACTTGACAATTAGGCCTCATTCACACAGGGTATATAAATGCGTGAATATATAAAGTAGAAAAAATTGCCATCCTGATCGAATATGATTATATCCTTATAATACAAGTGTGGTTTATAAACCCAGCAATACTTTGAAAAACAAAATAGCAGTTGACTAGTGCAATGCCTGCCTAAATATGGTTTGTAATAAATCCTAAGCGGAGTAATTTATCACTATATAGGTGAATGCAATATTGTATTTATTTGATCTCATGGATCGTAGAAAAGGTGGACATGGTGAACATAATACAATCATGTTATAAAATCAAAGAATTAAAAATGGAAAACAGTTTGGCATCTTCAATTTAGCTGTGTGGGCAATGAATGTTCAATATGAGGCTGTGAAGATTCTTCTGTGTTCATCAAATAAGGTTTCCATACTTCTTAACCTACAGAAGTAGGTACATAAGAGCTAGATAAGTGTAGCTCGTATATTAACTACATGCCACCCAGCCACTGTACATATAAGGCGGCAGGGCGGCACTCACAGGCAAAACCACGTTTTAAAACGTGTGTTTTGTAAACAAATAGGAGGCGCGCCGTCGCCCTATTTGTCCCGCCGATCACCGCCGCAGATGTCAGTCGCCGGGTCACAGCCGCTCCTTAGCGGCTATCTACCGGCGATCGGCGGCAAACAGTGACAGACAGCACAGTTGCAGTAGCTGTGCTGTCTGTCACTTCCCTGTCAGCTTGAGGATGAGCTGATCGAGAAAGAACAGTTTCTCTTTCTCGCCTTGTCCCGCCCAGCACACACCCCCGCCCCCTAGTAAAACACTCCCCTCACTCCTATAACCCTTCCCTGCAAAATAAAGTTAACCCCTTCCTCCCCAGTGCCATTAGTACAGTGTCAGTGTTTTTTTTTTTTTGCACTGATCACTGTATTAGTGTTTTTGGGGATGTCAGTGACCCCAGGTCAGTACCCCCCAATGTCAGAATGTCCGCCGCAGTCCCGCCATAAGTCCCTGATCGCCGCCATTATTAGTATAAAAAAAAAACCCTAAAAATCCCAGTATCTTTCCCGCCATATGTAAACGCTACAACTTTCATGTAAACCAATTAATTTACACGTATTGGGTTTTTTTTTTTTTTTTTTTTTTAGCAAAGACATGTCGCAGAATGCATTTTGGCAGAAATTTATGATTAAATTTTATTTTTGCATTTTTTTTTTACTGGACATTTTATAGCAAAAAGTCCAAAATATTGGGTTTTTTTCCTCAAAATTGTCAGCTTTTTTTTTTTATAGCGCAAAAAATAAAAACCGCACAGGCGATCAAATACCACCGAAAGAAAGCTCAATTTGTGGGGAAAATTCATTTATGTACCAGATTGCATGACCGCGCAATTGTCCGTTAAACTAGCGCAGCGCTGTATAGCAGAAAAATGGCGTAAATTGCAGTATTTATACCATAGTTTGTAGACGCTATAACTTCCACACAAAGCAATCAATATACACTTATTGGGATTTTTTTTACCAAAAACATGTAGCAAAATACATTTTGGCCTAAATTTATAACCAACTTTGAATTTACTATATATTTTTTTATAGCTGAAAGTAAAAAATATTGTTTTTCTTCAACATTTTTGGCCTTTTTTTGTTTATAGCGTGAAAAAGTAAAAAAGCGCACAGGTGACCGAAAGAAAGCTCTATTTGTGTGAAAAAAAAGGACGTAAATTTTGTTTGGGTGCAGCATTGCATGACCGCGCAATTATCAGTTGAATTAGTGCAGCGCCGAGTAGCAAAAAGAGGCCTGGTCATTAAGGGGGGTAAATCCTCTGGAGCTCAAGTGGTTAATAGTGAATTTACCATATGGTAAATTCACTATATTAATATACGAGCTACAGTTATGTATCACTCTATATTATTTCACTAATTTTCTTTATTTTAGAAACCTCACCTATACACATATAATTTTTTGGATAACTACCCACTATTCTTGGTCATACAAGGAAATTTATATCCACCATTTACAAGATATGATACACTCACTTAGAAGGTAATGAGATAAATATTTAATCAGCCATTAGATTCCTATATGTGCATCCTACAAGGTTTAAATGATGATGACAAGCTTCATGATTCTTTTTAATTCATTATTCCACTATTTATTCCTAGGAACCTCTTCATATATGCTTTGATGTTGATTATAAGGAACAAATAAAGAGGAAAAACAAATTGATTAGGTTAAGAAGTATGGAAACCTTATTTGATGAACACAGAAGAATCTTCACAGCCTCATATTGACCATTCATTGCCCACACAGCTAAATTGAAGACGCCGGACGGTTTTCCATTTTTAATTCTTTGATTTTAGAACTTGATTGTATTATGTTCACCATGTCCATGTCTACCTTTTCTACGATCCATGAGATCAAATAAATACATTATTGCATTCACCTATGTAGTGATAAATTACTTTGCTTAGGATTTATTACAAACCATCTTTAGGCAGGCCTTGCACTATATAAATGTGTGCCCTTTGCGAGGATCCTGTTTACCTGCACAGGGATGCATCGTGTTCTGTTCATCTCCATGCAGGCAGTCTCACTGATGCCAATTGGGATGCAAAAGCTGCACAGCAAGTTGGTGACATATGCACCTTGGTTAATGGCAGAAAAGATTATAGGACCTGCACCTACAATCATGTGACTGTTACAGTGTGCACCTGTCCCAACCTAAAGCTTGGGAAAGCAGCTCTGAAGGATCAGGACGATGTGATTTTTATACAATAAAATGTGACTGGGGACAGTCCTTTGGGAAACACATTGCAGTATATGTTTGCTACATAGACATGAAAAAATGAAAAGGGAGTGTTTCATACTACTTTGACCCACAAATACTCCTATTATGCAAAAAGCAATAAATATTGAAAATCCATTTTAATATATACACCCCATATATTTAAAAACTGGACAGTAACAGCAGCTTAAACACATGGGTATAGGATTATAACTTTTTTTTGTTTTATTTAACAGTTGAACTGGATGGACTTTTGTCTTTTTTCAGCCAGATTATGTAACATGGCTAAAAAAGTAAACCTGAATCTCTCATAGACAGCCTCTCTTGAAAATGTCATGCTAAAAGCCAGCAAGTCAGTGCAACAGCCAAGCGACTAGCATTTTCAATGGAGGATCACCCATGGCAGACCCTCCCTCAGGACAGGTTTGTTGTAAAAAGACGGTCAATTCCCATAAACACCAGTGCTGTATGGCATGGCCACCATGAAGCAATGAATTATTCCAGGCAGACTGCAGGTTATTTTATATATAGATATATTTATATTTTAGTATTTTCAACCATTTCTCATAGTCCTATTTTACAACATACAAAATAGACATCAGTATCTATAAGTCTGGATTATTTCAGAGTAAAATATACATTAGAAAATAATAGTACCAAATTTTCCCCCCTTTTCTCTTGTTGGATAAAGAAGCAGTGCATTGTGGGCCGGTCTGCAGTTACCATATAGTAGTGCATCATGAGGAACATATGCGGACCACTCTAGGCTTCACAGCAGTGGTTTGTGCATACCAGCCTGTGCTCTGCAGAATCATGCTTTGCTTCCCTCACCAGGTAAAAGGGTTGAGTAGTGTATAAGGAAGGGGGCCCAATTAACACCTTAATAGCGCATAGACTTGGCTCTTTGGGATACACGCTACAGACCAATCCTTCCACATTGTGCACAGTATACAAGATCAGTTATTCTTAACAAAAGCCTATTCGTTTAAAAAAACAAACAAACAAAAAAAAAACAAAAAAAAAACAAAATCACAGCTTTCATTACAGAACAGACGTGCCCCATCTTTGATTTGCTTTTTTTAAAGCATGGTCCCTACCTTTTGATGATTTTAGTAAACTGAACTCAAGACTTATTTTGTTCCATTGTGATTGGACAAGATTTTAATGGAAAACACTGAGGCTGGATTCACACTTTTGTGAGTCTCTGCAGTGCGTTACGTTGCACATTAACATGGGTTGCATTAGTGAAGCCAATTCATTATTAATGGGCTGTCAAAGCACCATCAAAAGATGTATATGACCCTTTTTAGCAAAAAAAAAAAAAGAAAAAGCGCAGCGCAATGCAAAGGCACTGCAGTGTACCGCACTCTACAGTACAATGCGTTAGAATGGCATTCACAATGAACAACACACAAGTGTGAATGGACCCTCAGACTTTGATCCATGGAGGCTGATCTACAGTAACCTATGAACTACTAAGCAATGATCCCATGGCAGCAAGTAGACCAGGGGTGGGCAAACTGTGGCCCTCCAGCTGTTGTGGAACTACAAGTCCCATCATGCCTCTGCAAGTCATGATGTAACTGTCAGCTTTTCAATGCCTCATGGGACATGTAGTTCCATGACAGCTGGAGGGCTGCAGTTGCCCACCCCTGAAGTAGACACAAGTTCTGCTGCGTACAATAGACAATTCAAGCATATCAAAATAGGAAATTGTCAATCTCTGTTTATGCTTTAAATGGTGTCTGTCAGAAAGCAAAAGGCCCATCTCCCAAACCATTCTCCAATTCAGGGGGGGTATTAGACTCACAATGTGCACTAAACGGTTTCAAACGTCAATGCAGGTTAAAAGGGAACAGCCTCTATAAGGCCCCTTTCACATGGGTGGACTCCGCCAGTGGATTATCTGTCCGTTGATCACTGCTGAGCAGGCAGATGACAGGTCCTTTCCTCTATGGGCAGTCGGATGTAAATGGACTGCCTGTCCGTTTACATTTGACTGTCATCTGATCTGCTAGATGGACGGGGAACGGATCCCTCGTTTGTCTGTTTTTAGAGGATCGGCTACAGGCAGGTGTAAATGGACACGTCTGTTTACATCTGCCATTTCATAGAGAGCAATGGATGGTCCAATCGGGTACGCCTGAAAAATGGACAGGAGGACCCCATCAGTCTGCCTGTGTGAATGGGGCCTAAGGCTTCACACAGCTGTAAACATTTTACTGATATTATTACATGAGTTTTCTAGGAGAAAAGTTGCTGCGTAACAATCAGTAAAATACTTGTGTATAGATACATTTAACGTAAAGACGCATATTTGTACATAACTTGTTTTTATGATAATTATTTTCCCCTTTGTTTAGGCTTAATTTACACCTGTACAAATACATTTATATGTGTAAATCTAGATTTTTGGATTCTGTGTTACGGATCTAAAAGCAGATCATGTTTACACACCTGTGTGAATGAAAACAATGTAGCTGTGTTCAGATCTGTAATTAACCTCTTCGCGCCAGCGCCTCCAGGCCCTTTAAGTTTCAGAAGCCAGGAGATGGGCGGGGTTTTAGGGTCATGTGACCACCATGATTCACTGTCACATGATCAGAAAAGGTGCCGATCGAAAGGGGAGATCAGGACCTTTTCGTGAGTCACGGACATGTGTGCTGGGAGCGCGCACTCTTAGTAAATATGTATTTTCTAATTGCACGCAAATATGCGTCCGCTCGGCGTCAAGGCCCAGATGCCGAGAGGCCTCATATTTGCGTGCGCTCGGCGTCAAGGGGTTGAAAAACACTTGTATATGCGTATTTTTATGGCCATGTCAATGAAGCCTAAGGTACTTTTCTGTATTAAACAGGCAAGTACACAAAGCATTAGTGTATACATTAGAAAACATTTGTTGCAGCAGAAGTGTCAGTTTAGAACCAGACCGTGGCATCCAGAGCTCTTAGCTACAGTGCTGCAGCATCAATCTCATGACTCCTGCCCACCCTTATTGTGCAGTAGGATATGGGGAGGTCTGATCTATGACATACCTCCCTGTATTCCAGAAGGTGGACTGGACTGAGGAGAACTGACACAAAGCACAGCAACCAATGGCTCCAGCTGCCACAGGGTTGAATGGGTTTGCTGCACAAGAGAAATTATTATTTAGTTGGCCTGCTTTAAGGAAAACGGTCATGAAAGAAACATGAAAGTTCCTTATGAAAATGCAAGCTGCCTGGTTGTCATGCCATCTCCTCTTGCTTTGATATAATGGGCCACTGACCCAGCACAAGCATGAAGAAAATTGACACTTTTTTTTTAATTTTACATCATTGCACGACTGTTCAAGGTGAGTGTATCTCACAAAAGGCAGGCGGGTCAGTATAACTGCCAAGCAACTAAGATTTTCAGCAATGGCAGTCTCCTCATTTCTTTCATGACAGTTTAATTTGCAAGTACTTCATAACTGGTGAAGCTGTTCTTTAATTCGCTACTCCAGATGTCCAATTCAGCTTAGAAGCTATGAAATGGCTGCTTCCATCAGAAATGTATCCGGAGATACAGATTTTGCTTTATGACCTTTATAGAAAGTATGTCTCAGACAAAAGGGCAAAAAATTGTATTAAAAAAATTAGCATCATTCACCCAGGCACCTCTACAAGACAAAATTCCTAGACAGTTACATGTCAAAATCCTGAGAATCGACAGCTTTGTGCTACTATTTTCTTTACGTACTTCTCCTCACTCAACTAAAGTAAACAGGGTGACATATGTGTAGCAATGCAGAGACCCGCATTACCTGCTAGATGGGGCTGTAGGCTATCCCAAGAACCTGGCCTATGGGCTGCAAGTGTTTAAAATGTGCCCCCACTATAAGGCAAATGAATTCCTGCAAATCAAAGCAGCAGTGGGGGTGTTGGCAGTCATGAACATGCTGCAGCCTATAGTGTTGTCGACGTCTCTATACATGAATAATAAAACATGCTGCAACAGAAAATGACAGCTAATAACCGTTGAAAGTCAATTCAGAGCATTGCCGCACTGTGCCATCTACATTATGAAACATCTACGAGCACCAGCATGGCTCTTTAATAACAAGATCATCTAATCAACCTAAAAAGTGTCCAGACAGGGGACTGGCAGCCGCAGAGCATTCCTGATGCCTAGGGCTGGTAAACAGTTACCTGTAAAATCATTATTGGCTAAAGTGATAAAGTAGGTCACGGTCATGTAGTGATTATAGTAGTAACAAGGGACCATGAACAGATATCGACAAGACACACAAGAGGTTTAAAATGGAGCTCTGATTTAAAATGGGCTGGAGAACCAAGATATGGCAAAAAGTATTAAAGAATTCGAATATGGTCATCAAACAAGACCAAAAGAAAAAAAAAAAAAAAAAAAAAAAAAAAAGGTGACGCGGACAAGAGATCCAGTGACCTTGGAAAGAGAACACCGCTTATGAAAAAAACCCTCTTCATCTGCATAGAAAGTCATAAGAATTACCATCCAGAAAGTTTGTTCCCATCACCTTATTACACACAAACAACCCGCACTAATATCATGCCACAATTCAGAGAGTCGTTAAAATCTGGCACTTTTGTCCTCTTTTCTTGCCTCTTCTCCAGCCACCCTACATGACGGTTTATTGTTATTTGCTGCAACGTGGACGATACAGTCTCCCAGCTGCCCAGTGGCAACCATTCTAAACGCACATCCTCAGTCCAAGCTCCACTGTCTTATCCAGAAAGAGCCTGCACATGGATCTGCCCAGTGTCTTTGGGTAACAGTCAGAAAGTGCTTTGTGGTGAGGCTGAGGCCTGGGACAGAATACATAGATCTATCTGCCCTGGCCATTTGTCCTCTCTGTAGTGTATTCCTCTGTGTATATTCTTTGCGCTTTCATAGTTCCTATATTGTGAAGCCCACTTCTTATGGACATAAAAAATTCCGTTTGTCATGGCATTTGGAAAATGGAGGATCCATTAATTCTGATGTGGATAAAGACGGAAAGCAGTGCTTGATGCAGTCGCAAGTTCCCTGGTTTACACTCAGGAGCTGAGACCATACAATACCCCCCTTCCCGTGCAAGAAGCGAAGGCGGCTGTGCCCGAGGCAAGGATGTGGAATGCATAGACAGGCAGCGGGGAGGGAGATGAAGATTCCCAGTTCTGTTTTGTTCACAAATGTTTTCATGCGAGAGTGACCCCTCTCTGTAAGGTGTGAGGAGGCAGGTGAGGAGAATGGGCTGGGGTAAACAGTCCAGGCAGCAGACTGGCGACATGGTCTCACCTCGGGATGGGAGGCAGGGGAGGAGCACCACGGGTTGCTGAAAGGCAAAATTAGGATTGTTAAAATTTGCATAAAAAAAAAAAAAAAAATGTATTAGGACACAGGCTACCTGCTGAGTGTCTTACTTTCATGAGGACATTTATTTATACAACTAACATTGTACAAATATTTATAATTGGCCTTATGCTTCCTATAGTAAAAAGTCTAAAGCTGCAATAATGCAGGCCAGTGTTCACCAGCTCAGACATTCTACACTCGCTGTGCCCAACACAACTTTAGCCATGTACATAGGAGAGAAAACCGTGTCAGAGTATCCTTTTCCTAGACAGTATTAGCAGTTAGGCTTGGTTCACATCTGTGCGGGTGGTGATGCTGCGGATCCGCACAAAAATCCGTGCAGCCGAACCACCCACACAGTGATATGCGGACCCGTGGGCAGGTGCCATTCGTTCTAAGGGAACGCCGCCCGCACTGGAAAACGCAGCAGTACTGGGTTACCGAGATTCCTGTGCGGGCTGCGTTTTCAGAATTCCCGGGAATTCTTCCCTGCGTGTCATGGGGCACAGGAGTCCATTCAAATGAATGGGCTCTAGTGCCTGTGCAAAGCGTGGCCCGCATGGCCTCATATATGTGAACCAGGGCTCAGGGCCCATTCAGATTGCTTTGTAGTTTTGCTGCATGTGTGTTATGTGTTGCAGTAAGACATCCAAATTCACTATAAATGAGCTGCAGCAAAACCGTTTTAATAAACCTGCAGCATATATGTGAACTGGGGCTAACGGAGTTTACCAGTCACCTGAAGCAGCTATGCAATATAAAAGTAGAGCTGTCATCACAGGCACAAAGTCATTAGTGCAAGCTAGGTACCACACGGTCCCAATCTGTATTACCAATTTAATACACTGCTACAGGGCCCACCATGAAGCCCATGGTAAGCAAATCTAGAAGTCCCCCCACCAAAACCGCATCCTACACTGGGAACGATTTCCAGAGCACAAAGTGCTAAAGTCCACATTTTCTGCCTCATTTCTGAAGATTTACTGGTAGTGATGAGAAACCAGGAAAATTACCGTATTTTTCGCTCCATAAGACGCACTCCCCCCCCGTTCCTTGGTCCAGCGATGTCCTCATCACCTCATCAACTTTAGTGTGGGCACCCGGCTGTGACAGCTTGTGGCTTCACAGCTGGGTGCCCACTGTGCCTGTGCAAGAAGCGCTGCGCTTTGTGAATGGCCCCGTAGTCTTCTGGGACCTGTCACATGTCCCAGAAGACTACAGGGAGAAAGAAGATCACAGCGGACGTGGGAGCAGGTACCTGTCAAATTACTCCCCAAAGGTCCACAGTCTCTGGCCATCTCCTGTAGTACGTCCGCAGTCTCTGGCCATCTCCTGTAGTACGTCCGCAGTCTCTGGCCATCTCCTGTAGTACGTCCGCAGTCTCTGGCCATCTCCTGTAGTACGTCCGCAGTCTCTGGCCATCCGCTGTAGTACCTCCGCAGTCTCTGGTAATCCACTGTAGTAAAACTGCAGGCTCTGGTCATCTGCTGTAGTACGTCTGCAGTCTCTGGTCATCTCCTGTACTGTGTCTGCAGTCTCTGGTCATCTCCTGTAGTATGTCCACAGTCTCTGGTCATCTGCTGTAGTACGTCTGCAGTCTCTGGTCATTTCCTGTACTATGTCTGCAGTCCATTGGTTCAGAATATTTTTTTTCTTGTTTTACTCCTCTAAAACCTAGGTGCGTCTTATGTAGCGAAAAATACGGTACTTCATTTTTGGTGGTTCTGAACATATGCTAATAGATTTGTCTAATCAGTCAAGCATCATTCATGCATAACTAAAGAATGCCGAATTCCTAAACTCTATGACTTCACATATCCAAAAGATCTGTATATGCAAATACCCAGTAAATAAAGAGATGAATCATTACTTTTGGTTTGATCGTACATGTTCCCATGCACGCCTATCAACAAGACAATAAAAAGCTAGCCACACACATTAAAATTTTATTTGTACAATATCTGTACAATCTACTTACAATTCTCAACAATTATGCAATGTGAAGCCCTAACCACACAACCCACTGAATTTATGTCCAGCTGGTTAAGTACAAGCAAGGATACTGTATAAACAAGTTATAATAGGTGTGGAGCACTTGACACAGATGTAAGATGACAGCAAGACAAGGTTTTTGATAGTCCAGGTAAAGTTTAGAAGTACCACGGCTCTAAAGCAATGCCACTGTGTTTGAAGGAGTTCAAAAGAACCCCTCCATGAGGGCTACCAATGTTATGGACAAAAATGCAGTGGATTTCACTTCTCATTATTCCTACATGACACTTGAGGGTGAAATGTTTACCTTATAGAATTATACTACTGAATACATTGCAGTCATCCTATGTGACTATAAATGGAAACGCTGATGTAAAAGAGGGCAATAAAAACACATTTTGAAACAAATTACATTTGTTACAGATCAGCTTTCTTTAAAAACTAGAAACCTAACAGCACTCATTGCTTCCAGTGGGAAATATACACACACTTGTATCTGGGCAAGTGAAGACACATAGAAAAAATGTGTGACATCACATATTACAACAGATATGTGAGTTAACAGGAGATTCCGGTCCTCCAGATTAAACAGTGTTGCTCCTTAGGAAGGCAAATCAAAAACCCTGATAACGACCAATGCCAGTTATGCCGTATAGAATAAAACACACTCCTGATGAAGCATGGCACCCAAGCTAATTCATGCACTGCCATAATCTTATTCTTTACTGATGATCACCATGAACATACATAGTTGTGGGAAATTTATACAGTCCATTGTACACTGTAAATACCTGTAGCAAAGCCCCTTCCATAAGAAGCATAGTGGGCATTATACAGGCTATAAAAAGACAATACTCTCACAACATAAAAAGCCTAAACTAAAAAAATTAACAGGTCAGTCCACCCATAACTGGCATTTTGGTATTGGCTAGATGCTGACTGCAATATGCTAAATGAGGTTCCACCCTTGACTGAAGTAAGACTTTTGTCAGTCCAAAATAAATAAATAAATAATTGAATGAAGTGCAGCAGCTTGGAACTACTTGTCAGATGTCAGCAATTCAGGGCCAGGAAAATGAAATATGCAACTCCCTGCTTCGGGTGATGTGGCATAAGCTTTCTTTCAGTCAGAATAACCATTTTCTCACCTCTGATTGTTTTACTAGGGTAGATTTTCTGGAAGGGTCTATAGTCCTCTGGAGCAGGAAATTCATCCACTGAATGGAAGGAGTATTTTGACTCAAAGTCATCTGAAATACATAATTAAAAGTTATTGTGGCAGCTATCAAAGTCACTCATTACCAATTGTTAGGGTATTCTAATGCCTAGGTGAGGAGGAGAGTTCTCTAGGTACTAAGTAATAGGGTCCTTAACCACGTCAATACCGGGCACTTTTACCCCCTTCCTGCCCAGGCCAATTTTCAGCTTTCACTTTGAATGATAATTGCACGGTCATGCAACATTGTAGCCATATGACATTTTTATAATTTTTTTCCACACAAATAGAGCTTTCTTTTGGTGGTATAAATAAAATAAAAAAACACCTGAAACTTTTGAAAAAAAAAAAAAACCCTGCACTTTTCTTAGTTTCTGTTATAAAATTTTGCAAATAACATTTATTCATAAATTTACGTCAAAATGTATTCTGCTACATTTCCTTGGTGAAAATAATAATAAAATTTGTATTTTTTTTTCAAATGTTCCTATTATTTTTTTTAATTAAATTTTTTTTAATTTTTACCATTTTATTTTTCAGCACACTGTGACCAAAGCAATACAATGTTACCATAGTAACATTGAACTACTCTGGGCAAGTGATCAGGATTTTTTTTTTTTTTAACACATTATGATTGCTAATACCAATGTATTTCATTGACATTTGCAATCATTGTTACTGAATGAAACTGATTCAGTCGTCTGTTGTGATCAGCTGTGATTGGGCAAAGCGGATTACATGATACAGATGTGCTGTGATTGGCCCTGTCTGTATCATGTGACTGCCTTGACCAGTCACAGCTAACAACATAATTGTATACAATGGATGGCATGACAGGAAGCCATCCATTGTATACAATGGACATGTGATCTGCTGTGATTGGTCACAGCGGTCATATGACACTGGCAACAGGCCGATGTAGTGATATGTCATCGGCTGTGTCCCCTGACAGATTGTGCTGCTGAGCGGCCCCGCGGGCGGCTCATTTTGATAGGATGTCATATGACGCCCAGTCGCAATGAGCAGTGTCCCGTCCAGCCGTCAATCTGCTATAGGCCAGGCGGGAAGGTGTTAAGCATCCAGGACTGGACATCTGTCAACAACTGCAGATATCAGCTGGGTGTGCGAGTACATGCAAACAGCAATGGCTCCTCTCAGCACAACTAATTCTTGCCACTGGAATCCACGGTATGTACAAAACTGCCCATGTGGAACTGGCCATCGTGCACAACACAAGAAAGGCCATGACAAACTAAGATCTATTATTATTATACAGGATTTATATAGCGCCAACAGTTTGCGCAGCGCTTTACAATATAACGGGAGACAATACAGCAACAATACAGTTCAATATAAGAGGGATAGGAGGGCCCTGCTCCTTGGAGCTTACAATCTAGGAGGGAAGGGCTAGTGGTACAAAAGGTAACTGTGGGGGATGGAGTGGTTGGAAGAGTAGAAGATTCCAGTATTAGCTGAGGGCAGGATAGGCTTCCTGAAGAGATAGGTTTTCAGAGATCGCCTAAAAGAGGAGGAAAGAGTACGGTTTGGGCGATATTTGGAGACAAGAATGGTGATGTAATTTGGGGCAGAGTTATAAATGGCTATAAACGTTAATGTTAGTGTTTTGAATTTTATCTGTTGGGCAATGGGAAGCCAGTGGAGGGATTGGCAGAGAGGGGTGGGAGATACAGAGCGGTTAGTAAGGTGGATGAGTCTGGCAGCAGCATTCATGACAGACTGAAGAGGGGATAGCCTGCGATTCGGTAGGCCAACGAGGAGGGAGTTACAATAGTCAAGGCGGGATATAACAAGGGAGTGAATAAGTTTCTTAGTGGTTTCCAAGGTTAGGAACGGGCGTATCTTGGAGATGTTGCGGAGGTGAAGTCTACAAGATTTGGATAGTGGATTGGATTTGGGGCTGAAAGGACAGATGGGAGTCTAGGATTTCACCTAGTACCCTGGCATGACGGGAGGGAATGATGATTGTGTAATTGATCTTGATGGAGAAGTCAGGAGAGGGGGCACGGACTGGGGGCAATACTAAGAACTCAGTTTTGGAAAGACTGAGTTTGAGGAAGTGGAGTGACATACATGCCGATATGTCACTTAGTAGGTTAGTAATGCGAGAGGAGACTGAAGGGATGAGGTGAGGGGTAGAAAGATAGATTTGTGTGTCATCAGCATAGAGATGGTACTTAAAGCCATGGGAGTTTATCAAGTGACCAAGGGAGGAGGTGTAGATGGAGAAGAGAAGGGGTCTAAGGACAGAACCTTGAGGGACCCCTACAGAAAGAGGGAGTGAAGAGGAGGAGGTAGCATTATAGGTAACACTTAAGGAGCGCTGCGATAGGTAGGAGGAGAACCAGGAGAGAGCAGAGTCTCTGAGGCCAAGAGAGTGGAGTTTGAGGAGGAGGAGGGGCTGGCCAACCGTATTAAAAGCTGCAGAGAGGTCGAGTAGTAAGAGTAAAGTAAATACACACACTTCTTCAATAAGGCTTAAAATGAGGAGTTAAAGCAGCATTCCAGTTGAATAAAAGAAAAAATCAAGAGCTACAAAAACTATCTGCTGGCTTTTAAAATACAGACACTTACCTGTCCCTCAGTCCAACGATGTCCTCACCATGGCTGGTTTCACAGGCAATCTTCTCTCCCCGGCATCTTCAGTGTGGGCACCCAGCTGTGACAGCTTGCGGCTTAACAGCCGGGTGCCCACTGTGCATGCACGTGTAGTGCTGCACTTTCTAAATGATCGTAGCAGAAGTAGGAGTGGGTAGCTGTCAAATTTGGGTACCCGCTCCCCAAAGGTGCCAATCCTTAATGGGGAGCAGGGGATAAAAGCTTAACTTCTCCTTTTGGGTGGAGCTCAGCTTTAAATGCACTTATCCATAAGTACCAATAAAAGGCTGTTGTGCACAGAGCTTAAAAAAATGCTGCTCTTACATGTGTTTGGCGGGTTTTTTTTTCCAGCCTGTAAAAGCACCTCTATGTAAGCCTGTGTGTCAATGCTCACATTTACAGGCATATTAGAAAAGAGACGTTTACATACAAAAGGACAAACACACACAGTGTTCAGGAGAGGAGCTGAAGAGCAAAAAAAAACTGCTAGATACATCTAGAATTATTGCATTCCAATGTCCAGCATAAATTAACGTTCTGGCCAATGGAATCAATTAAAGCTCAAACGCTTGACATGCCTAAACGTGTGTGCAATATGTGGCTTTTACAAGGTTTTTTAAGCAGCTGTCTCCTGCCAGAAGTTCTAGCATTCAGAGAAGCTAAACAGACGCCCTGTATGCATTAGGCCTAAGGCTTAATCTGTTGTCGATATGACTCCTAAGAAGTGAAATACCACTTACTGCTATGTTAACTACATTCCTCCTAATGTATAAACCAAGCAGATTCAGAAATGGGGGTTTATAACAATCATTGCTTCAAATGTTTACCTGCTGCAAAAAGCCCTTTCATATTTATACAGATTCCTTAATGGTTATTTATAATACAAATTAATGTTTAGGTATTTACACGTTTTTTTCTGGGACAGGAAGAGGTGGTAAATTTCTCCAATAGGAAAACAGACAAAAACAAAAGCAAGTTTTAGCAGAATGGGGAAGAGTTAAAACTTCTGGCACTTTGCATTGCTGTCCTGCTGACAAACCCTATTTCCTAGTATCACAAGGACAGGAAGTGTCCTGTGCTGCAACACAAAATGTCATGAGACATGAGAGAAATTTTGACTTATGTCTTTTTTCTATAGTATAACTGATGCATTGTACCACAGGAAAACACGAGGCATGCTTCAAAGTTACACTAAAAAAGCAAGGTTTGCTTAAAAGTATTAAACTTAGAAAAAAAAAACGCTGCTAGGCAGGGTTTTAAAGCAGAACAGACCCAACTGGTCTCCTTAAATTGCAGCACCTGTTCTGTGGCAATGTGACGCCTGAGCACATGGGCAGAAGTGATGTCATTGTGGCCATTCAAGCAGGAGAAAAGAGCAAACAAAGAAGGAAAACTGGGAGAAGATGGAAGCACCCTTGCGCTGAGAGCACAGCTCTTCCTTTGACAGATATGTCTGTCATAATGGGATAGTATTTGGTGCATATTATGGTATAAAGATGCAGGGGGCCCAAATAAAAAAAATAAAATAAATTAATGCGTTTACGATTGCTTTAATAAATTAGGGCCCCTTCCCCTAGAACAAAAAAAAAAAAATCCTTTAAGCGGGGCATGCTGTGTGTTCTAAATTCTGTGATACGACACTCCAGCACAAAGCAAGAGACTCAGCAGACCCCAAGATCTCGCCAAAAGAATGGTGACTGTGCAGTGAGCAAGCTTAGCAAAATGAAAGTTTAAAGATTTTTTTTTTCTTAAGCCCTGATTCACACTGATGCGGTGCGGAATTTGCAGCGGTTTCAGTGCGAATTCTGCACTGCATCAGAATCGCCCCCAGTTCTTGCGAACCACTGCGGGTGTGTATGTTAAGTTAACAACACCCTGAAAGCGGTCCGTAAAACGCGGTGCGATGTGCAGAATTGGATCGCATAGGTGTGAATACCTATGCGATCTGATTCTAGTGCAGACCCAAAAAAGTGTCCTGCACATTTTTGGTGCTGGTACGGTGCGATTAGAGCCGGGTACGGTGCGATTAGAGCCATACAAACTGTATGGCTCCAATCGCACTGCACACAAAATCACGTGATTTGCACAGGAATGCGATGCGGTTCCTGTGTGAATCACATGCGGTATAGCGCACCGCACGTGTGAACCCAGGCTTAACCTGAGTGAAGTTCCACTTTAAATAGATTTCCCTCACAGTTTTTTTTTTTTTAAATAACGAGGTCCTTGCTTGTTAGTACTAAAACACACCTTGCACTAATTACTTGCGATTACAATTCATATATTTAAGCACTATGCAAGGCTGAAATTTTTAGTGGCATAGTTGCATACATTTTCATGAGTCACAATTCTTATCAATAGCTGGCTCAAATGATAAAATACAGATGTAGCTCTTAAGAAAATGTATGAGCTCTAACGCTAGGTTCACATATGTTCGGGTGGTGCCGCTGTGGATCCGCACACAAATCCGTGCAGCCACACCACCCGCACAGAGAAATGCAGACCCTTGGGCCACCCACACTGGAAACCGCAATCGTACTGGGAACCGAGGTTCCCGTGCAGGCTGCGTTTTCAGAAGAAGTGCAGGGACGACTTCTCTACGTGTCACGGGAGTCCATTCAAATGAATGGGCTCTCGTGTCCGCGCAAAGCGCAGCCCACATGGCCACATATATGTGAACCAGGGCTCAGGGCCCATTCAGATTGCTTCGTAGTTTTGCTGCATGTGTTATTATGCGTTGCAGTAAGACATTCAAATTCACTATAAATGAGCTGCAGCAAAACAGTTTTACTAGACCTGCAGCTTTTTTGACAAGGCCGCACACCACAATGCCGAGAAAGCCCAGAACTGTGTGTTATGGTTGGTGGCCAGGTGCACCGTGATGCCACTGAATCTCATTTAATTGTGTGTGTTAATGTACACTGTGATAATACCATGCACAAAGTAAACAACACACTTACCAGCAAATGACCTGCCAACAGATATTGAGTCACGGTGTCCATTCCTCACAGGAGGAGGCGGTGGAGGAGGTGCAGATGGTGTTCGAGAGGGAGGTGGGGGAGGCTTGACTCGATTCTGAGTGACTTCGCTTCCACCATGCATTCTATAGGGAGGAGGAGGAGGGGGAGGATCACGACCACCATTTCGAACTACAGGTGGCGGCGGAGGAGGAGCTGCAAAATAATTTTTAAGATTTAAGTTGATCTTTCAGTAACACTGTCATTCAGATTTGCTATAATAGCCAGCAATACCATTTAATATTAAAAAAAATCCATGATTGCAATTAAGCTTCAGCTAGGTAACTGTGACTAAAGGAAACATCTTGGAAGAATGAGGTTATCAGTCAGAAGGCGAGAGACTACAGCTGCATGAGGCTGATCTCTGCAAAACCAAAATGTGTACAAATTTTGTGGCAGCAACACAAAGAGCACCGTGATTCACATGACAGACATTCATGATCCAGGAGGTAGTTGATGCTCCTGAATGATGCCTGAGCAAACATAACAGCCTTCTGAAGAGAAGGAAGATTAAGACACTGACTATGGAAGTACTTTGACAAGTTGTATCTGAATGAGGTCTTGTATAGTTGGGCTACAGCTGGTACAAAAGCAGTGTGTACAGACAGCTTTTAGGCTTTGTTCACATGTGCGGCTAGGGGAGCACTATAACCTGGCGGATTTGCCGTAGCTTTACCTCCCCCATGAACATGAGCATGCAGCCACTTGGGGCTGTACACGTCGCAGCCATGGCAGAAACTATACAGAATATTGCATTCAGCAGGCACTACTATGCAATCAATGCAAATCAATGGAGCCGCGCTGCAACTGCATGACATGCACGCAACTGCGGTACAGTAGTGTAGCATTTACAGGGTTTATTAAGGCAATGAGGAGGTGACATAATGCCTCCTTACTCATTGTAATGCACACGCTAGGTATGATTTAGGGATATTAAACACAGATCGTAATAGAAGGCCTGGCTATTACTTAAGCCTAGGTTCATGGGTGCGGTAAATCCCATATGATCTGTACTGGAACCGCACTGCATTCCTGTACAAATCACATGCGATTTGTGTGTGGTGCGATTGGAGCCATACATTTTGTATGGCTCTATTCGTCACGGCACCAAAAACGTGCAGGACCCTTTTTTGGTCTGCACTAGAATCAGATTGCATGGGTATTCACACCTATGCGATCCGATTCTGCACATCGCACCGCTTTTTGCGGACCGATGTCGGGGTGTTAACTTAACATACACACCCACTTCGGTTCCTATGAACAAGGTGCAATTGTGATGCGGTGCTGAATTCACACTGAAAACGCTGCAAATTCCGCACAGCATCAGTGTGAACCAGGGCTAAAAGAAGCCGTTGGTTGAATCCAGCAGTCTTTCACCAGGTTTCAAGCTGTAAGAAAGATCCCCAAAAGTCTGCTAGAAACTTGTTAAAAGTGACAGTCAGCATTTATATCTGTGTTTAATATCCACAAACTGTGGCTAATGAGTGCTTTAAAAAGCTGCTAGAACAGAAAAGTTTCTGAGCCCATGTTGTACACACTGCTCTTAGACAAGCCTGTATGCTCAAGGCAATATATACCCATGCATATACATTTGATGATCGGTCCCATTTAAGTAGGTAAAGGAACCGCAGGAAATTAAATGCTTGTAAATGATCCCCAAGCCCAGGTCATAACACTGCAACAAACACCAAATAACTTTTACAAGAGAGACTAAATAGCAAGAAAATCTGTATTAATAGAGGGTTGGTTGCAATATCCAATTTAAAGGATAAGTTCACCTTTGGGAACAGGTTACATGTTCCACCCGTTTTCAGGGTGGAACATGTAACATGTCCTCAATGTTGCAACTGCTCCCCAACCTGCCACCTCCAGTGACAGCGAGCCAGGGATCTTCTCTGAGCTCTTTGTCACAAGTATGAAAAAAAAAAAAAGCCTTGGGCAGCTGTCAGCTTGTTGTTCTCAATTAACTACCAGGGCGCTGATGAGTGCTCTAGGTAGCTCATTAAGCTTCCTGTCAATGTGTAACTGCCTGCCCATGCGCGGTACGAGCAGACCACTTACATAGACAGTCTGGAGGAGTGCTGCAAAAAGATGTGCATTTAATTTAGTTTTTTTTTTTTTTTTTACAAAGGTGAACTTATCCTTTAAAAGTACACATTCTGATTACTGTAATATTAATGGAACACAATATGATCAAACGTTAACCTCCTTACTGCATTATATTTTCAATACTGAATTACAAACAAATTTTAGGGCCAGTTCACACTGGATGGAGTCCAGTGCGTTTTTTTTTTCTGAATCAAAAATGATTGCACAGTGTTTTCCAATGGCCCTAGTTCTCACCAGTGCAGTCAGTTCCAGGTGCAGGGAAAAAAAAAAAAAAAAAAAAAAAAAGGACATGCTGCATTTTTTCTGCACATAACTGTTCTGGAACATAGACTACTGCAACGGAACGGCGAGTGGTGTGAACTATAAGCAAATACGCATCCGGAATGCATTTTTGTAGTGTGAACTGGTCCTCAGTTGTACATCAGGCACATAGTTAAAATCTCTGAACAGCTTCCTTTGTGTTTTCATCCCACACACTTGCAATGACAGAGAGGTACATTGTACAACATTACTTAGAAGCAATGCCTGCATATTTAATAGGAAAATATGGCCATCATCATTCTTTACCGAATTTCAAACTAAATACAGATATAGGATTTTTAAATTCTTAAAGAGAACTAGCATTCAAAAGTGGAAAAAAAATAAATAAAAAGCAAATAGGTAGGCTTTTAATTACAGAAGGCTGTCTCTTCTGAAATAAATGTTTGTCTACTGATTCCTCGAGCCGTGCAGGACATGGGTGCCATGATGAAATAATCCATGTGCACATGCTAATCAAGATAATGAGAGATGCCAAACCTCGGGGAAGACCCAGAGAAGAGATCAGTGGCACAGAAGTGGGATATACTAGACGGTGCCACACTCCAGGGGTTGCTATAGGAGCCAAGTGTGACATAATGTACAAATAATTCTGTGCGTACTTGCACACCACGGCAAGAGCCTACTCACCATGATGGGGACTTTAGTTCCATGTTAACACAAACTTCTGAAAATTCTTACCTGGTCCTCTCCCTGGAGGATCCCTATTTGGAGGTGGTGGCCTGTTACCACCTGGAGAAAGGTTGGCTGAAGGAGGAGGTGGGGGAGCCAAATTTCGCACTGGAGGAGCCTGTTTTCGATGAAGCGAGTTATGCCTCTGTGGTAGTTCTGGTGCCTGGTCATTTATTGGACTGGGCGGTCCATTGACAGAAGCAGGCGGCTGCCTATAAGGTGGTGGAGGAGGCTGTCCCTGGGAAGAAGGAGCTCGCATATTGACAGGAGAGGGTGGGGGCTTTACTGGAGGCGCAGCAGGGGCTCGATGTCCTGGGGTTGGCGGTAAAGGCTTGTCCCTATTGTATGGTTTGGCGTCTTGTGGAGGAGGAGGAGCAGGTCCTGTTTGTCGGCGACCTGGAGGAGGTGGTGGAGGAGCAGAAGAACTGTGCTTCATGCCAGGACTGCTCGTACTAGGGGGTCGCGTGAGGTCAGGCAGGGACGGTCTATGTGCACGGCCAACGTCTGGTGGCGAGGATCGATTGCTGCCACTGTCGGAGTCATCTTGCGGTCTACCTCCAGAGACTGGGGGGCGAGGAGCAGCTGATCGTGCTGTGGAACCCTGAAGAGGAGACCGACCAGATGGACCTTCTGAAAAGAAATAAAGAAATTGAGCACCTGCCTGAAAGGGTGCATTAAACAGAGACCGCCAGCTGTATTAAAAGAAACCTATCTTGAGAAGTTACTTAAAGTGGAAAGAAAAGCTACAAATAGGTTTGCTTATAAACACCGCTTTCCCCCTCCTACCTATGCTTTATGGTGCGGGTTAACCCCCCCCCCCCCCCAAAAAAAAAAAAACCTTTAAAGCTAAAATATATAAAATTCTTGTTTTCAGATTCAAGTACACCATCATTCAAATTTAGTATGGGAACTTTAAAACACTGATTCAGACAGAAATGCTGGTTGTCACTTTAAAGTGGAGCTCCACTCAGGAGGGGAAGTTACACTTCAAGGACTGGTTCCCCCGCTCCCCGTTAAGGTTTGGCACGTTTGGAGAGAAGGTACCCGAAATTGACAGGTACCCGATGTTACTTCCGCTGCGATCACCTAAGCAATCGGAAGTTGTCCTCCCACCCCATAGTCTTCTGGGAAAAGTGACAGGTCTCAGAAGACTACAGGACCATTCACAAAGCACAGCACTACTTGCACACACTGAAGATGCCAGGGTGGCCGGTGAAACTAGCTGTGAGGGGGGACTCCGCAGAATCAAGGGGCAGGTAAGTGGCTGTTTTTTTTAAAAGTCAGCAGCTACAGTTTTTGTAGCTGCTGACTTTTTTTTTTTTCCCTGGAACTCAACTTTAAAGAAGATGCAAATGAGCCTCAGTAAGCATGAGCACCACTTAAAGCTTTTTAAAAGCCTTTTAGCAGTGATAGTCAGCACTTCCATCAATATCAAATCTCCCAGCACTTGACAATGGGTCTCAATTCAGGGAGCTGAAATGTCACCTGCCAGCATACAATGCTCAAACGTTATCACTTCTTCCTTTTCCCTGCAGCAGCCTCTCCATGACAAAGGGGGGCTGGAGCTTCTGCATCACAAAACCGCACTGGAGAGGATTGAAAAAAAGGTATTTACACACATCTCCCAGCTTTGGAAGCTTTAATATTAATGGAAGTGTTGACTATCACTGATTAACCGATATACACACCAACAATAAGATTTTACTAAGAAACAAAGATAAATTGTACATTTTATTATAATCAGAACAATATTTTGGAAGACAAGAAAAGGCCATTCAAAACAGTATTTGCATTACTACCATGTTTACTGAATGGTTCCAATACTTTGAGCCACTGACGTGGAAGAACTATGTGAACCAGGTGTTCTGACTTTGCCCCGACTTCTCTGGCTTAGAGGGTTTTTTACCTTCGTGCATAGAATGCATGAAGGTAAAAAGCCTTGAGCCTTTGCAACCACTTTATGCACAGCAGCCCCATTACTTACCTGAGCGCCATCTCAATCCAGCGATGTCCACGAGATCCTCGGGTGTCTTGGGTCTCTCCTTCCTAAATTGGCTGAGACAGCAGCAGGAGCCTATGGTCCCCACTACGGTCAATCACAGCCAGAGAGCCAATGAGGAGAGAGCAGGGGGGCAGGGTCTAGCCACGGCTGTGTGTAAATGGACACACAGAGCAGTGGCTTGGGAGCCCCCATAGCAAGCTGCTTGCTGTGGGGGCACTTGGCAGGAGGGAGGGATCAGGAGTGCCAGCAGGGGACCTGAGAAGATGATCAAGGCTCCTCTGTGCAAAACCACTGCACACAGCAGGTAAAGTATGATAGGTTTGTTATTAAAAAAAAAAAAAAATCTGCCTTTACAATCACTTTAATGATTGTTCAAATCAGTGACTCAACATACCATGGTCAGAGTCACTGGAACACATTTAGAGAAGCTTAACAATGGCCACCTCCTTAGTCCTCTCAGGACAAAATCTGTTTTTAAATTCTGTTTAAAAATTATTTATCAGTGACTTTCAAATTTTTGCATAAATGTGTCAAATTCATTCTGATCCCCTTTGGTAGGGGCTAACCACCAACTATACAAGCTACAGACCAGGAAGCTTTTAAAAATGACAGCAGCAATGCTTCTGTATGTAGTTTTCCTCTGATTAAGTATTAATTTAGCCTTTTTACAGCCATTTATTTAAACTTGCAGCAGACCTATTACAAAAAAAAAGCTTCCTACCAGGACTATCCTTGGCTCCTACTGGCCGAAGTTTAGGTACTCCCCCTTGGAAGAGGCCTCCTTTGGGCTGCATCGCTCCACCAGGTGTGGGTCCAAAACCAGAACCCCCTCCTCCTGCACCTTTAGGTTCTGCAAAATGAAATAAAGTTAGTTATGTGCTACTACAACTAAGGAAACACCATAAAAAACAAACATTCATCACTCTGAGAATCTTGAATATAAAAAACATGAAGCGTTGTCTCCAAATATCAGCTCCCCAGACATCTATGGAGAAATGCACGTCTGAGGGACTGGATGCAGCTCCTAGAGGCAGGATTTTCAAACAGATGAGGAGTCCAGAATTAGAAGTTGGTGTTATTTACAGTCTACATTCACCTCCTTTTTTTTCAACAAGCCTATAAAGACTGCATGCATATAAACAGCATTGAATTCAGTAGACTACCACCAACTATATGCATGTTGGACCTGAAGAGGTAGCTGTACTTAAAGTGGAGTTCCACTTAAAAAAAATAAATAAATAAATAAAAGTCAGCAGCTACAAAAACTGTAGCTGCTGACTTTTAAAATACAGTCACTTACCTGTCCCTCAGTCCAGCGGTATCTTCACCACCGCTGGTTTCATCGGCCATCTTCTCTCCCTGGCGCCGGCATCTTCAGTGTTGGCACCCGGCTGTGACAGCTTGCGGCTTCACAGCTGGGTGCCCATCACGCATGCACGAGAAGCGCTGCGCTTTGTGAATGGCCCCGTAGTCTTCTGGGACCTGTCACATGTCCCAGTAGACTACAGGGAGGGAAGGGGGGGAGGACAACTTCCGCTTCCAATCACCTAGGCCACAGTTGTCAATCTGGCGGTCCTCCAGCTATTGCCAAACTAAAAGTCCCATGAGACATTGCAAGATTGACAGTTAAAAGCATGACTCCCAAGGGCAGAGGCATAATGGGACTTGTAGTTTCACAACAGCTGGAGGGCCTCCAGTTTGACACCCTTGGCCTAGGCAATTGCAGCGGAAGTGTACCTGTCAAAATTTGCTTACCCGCTCCCCAAAAGGTGCAAATCCTTAATGGGGAGCGAAGGACAAAGGCTTAAAGCAGAACATCCCCTTTATGGGTGCAGCTCCGCTGTAAGGCCAGGATTTCCATTTCAGAATACTAGACAGAGCACCAAAAATTGAAAAACAGTCATCTCCTTAGTCACCATATAAAATATGTGTTTCCCATTGATAGATTAAAAACACCCTTATAATCCTGACCCTTCTTTGTAGAAGCGACCATGGAGACTTCCTCTATAGTGGGAAAAGTGAGTTCAGAGTCCAATGGAGAGCCATGCACAGATAAAAGTGGGACTATGTAAAAATAGTGGGGCAGAAGTGGACCACTTGAAATCTACCACAAGGGGATTGCTTTTTTTCCTTTTAAATCATAAAAACTTTCAAACCCAGTAAAAATAAAAACAAAATATAAATGTTATAGAAAACCTTCAAAACAGAATATATATATATACATATTGTATACACACACACACACACGTGTGTATAATGAGTGTAGATTAATGAGAAAAAGAAAAACATGTATAAAGAAAAACATGTATTTACACTGTAGTACACACACAAACTCACGCCTTGCATGTAGAAACTTGTCCCATAAAAAGGTTTACAGTACAGCTTATCATACAATTTTAAACAAAGTCAGTTCTCTCATCAATATTTATACAGATGGACTTGGTCACTTAATGTCCCACTGTCAACACTTCCTGGGTCACACATACTTTCTATTACAGGGGCACTTCTATCGCTGACCGCAGTGGTCTTCTTCAGCTTTGCTCCTTTACAGATGTCATTGAGAAGAGCCCCTCGTCCCCGCTGCTCATCACGATTCAGTTTAGGAGGCTCAGTATTAGCCTAGGGACAGAAAATCAGTACAACGTGAAATAATCAGAGGTGTAAGACCGTTCTCTAAGCAGCAATGAGAAGAAAAAAAAACAAAAAAACAAAACACTAGCTGGTTTATGAATACTGGAAATGTGTGTGCTGCCCAGAACAACCAGACAGACTTAATAATCCCAGCACAAGTTTAAACTAGAAGGTAGAATATGGCTGCTTGCTCTAAAGCATTTATGAGTCTTTGAACTTTTTTCTATTTATTTTTCTGCTATTTACTGAAGAACATAATTCAAGTTCAGCAAACTAATTGTGAGAACTACTAGTTCCAGCATGACATAACCACCCAAAAACGAATTTTATCTATACTTGATTTATACTTTTTCATGCACTCACGCGTGTGATATCATGACCAGGCAGGAAGCAAGGTGTGGAAATAAAGAAATTGACTGACACTGGAGGAGAGCCAAGTACTTATCTGCAGAAGGCAACACCTCCTGATAAATCATGCCTCACTTTCTGTACATAATGTGACCGGAGTAACTATACCAGTAATTCATCCCCTGATTAACGCATCACAAAGACAGCAGATGTATGAGCATAAGGCCCCATACACAAGATAAGAATATCGGATGAACGATCGTCCATTTTTTTTTTTTTTGCATGCTAGTCTCATATCAAAAGTGAAGAGGTTACTAAAGTTAGGAAAATTCTTGTAGGACAGAATAAAAATTCAAGTGATGTAATGTGTAATATTTGTGTTGTATTTTTGGATGAAAATTTTACTGATTAAATGAAAATTGTACGAGTAAAATTTTTGTGCTGGTGCCTTTGAATAATTTCAGATGAAAGCTGTGTACTAACGATCGGATTATTGTACAATCACTTCCAAAGTGGTACTTTTTGTACAATTTTCTGATCGTGTGTACTAGGCTCCTGCAGTCAGGGTACAATACAACTCAGCCAGCATCTTCCATTTGCTGATAGGAAGAAATATTTCCCCAGTAGTGACACAGGCAGACAGTCAGGGGATTTAACTCTCTCCTGATCAATTTAAAATGAAATGCAAATGTTTTAGATGGAGTTGGGCTTTAAGGCCATTTACATTAAACCAGACATATTTACATACAAATTGTAAAAAGACTATAGATTACCTTTAAAATAACCTTACCTGTGAAAACGTTGGGGGAGGGGGAGGCCCCGGAGGAGGTGGCGGAGGAGGAGGGATGGGCATTTTTCTGCTGATAAAAGCTTCCCCCTCTAAGCTCCCAGAACCAGCCCCTACAAAGGGGTGGGAACCACTTAATTCCTGTATCAAGAAAAAAAAAAAAGAAAAAAAAAGTATTGTTAATTCCTGTATCTCAAACTAAGCTACCACACATTTATTTATTTCAGGTACTTATATAGTGCTGTAGATTTACACAGTGCTTTGTATATTGTACATTCACATCAGTCCCTAACCCTCAAGGGGTGTACAGTCTAAGCTCCCTAACTCACATTGATTACATATACAATGGGGATCGAAAGTTTGGGCACCCCAGCTAAAAATTTGTATTAATGTGCATAAAGAAGCCAAGGAAAGATGGAAAAATCTCCAAAAGGCATCAAATTACAGATTAGACATTCTTATAATATGTCAACAAAAGTTAGATTTTATTTCCATCATTTACACTTTCAAAATAACAGAAAACAAAACAATGGCGTCTGCAAAAGTTTGGGCACCCTGCAGAATTTATAGCATGCACTGCCCCCTTTGCAAAGCTGAGACCTGCCAGTGTCATGGATTGTTCTCAATCATCGTCTGGGAAGACCAGGTGATGTCAATCTCAAAGGTTTTAAATGCCCAGACTCATCTGACCTTGCCCCAACAATCAGCACCATGGGTTCTTCTAAGCAGTTGTCTAGAAAACTGAAACTGAAAATAGTTGACGCTCACAAAGCTGGAGAAGTCTATAAGAAGATAGCAAAGCGTTTTCAGATGTCAATATCCTCTGTTCGGAATGTAATTAAGAAATGGCAGTCATCAGGAACAGTGGAAGTTAAAGCAAGATCTGGAAGACCAAGAAAAATATCAGACAGAACAGCTCGCAGGATTGTGAGAAAAACAATTCAAAACCCACGTTTGACTGCACGATCCTTCCAGAAAGATCTGTCAGACACTGGAGTTGTGGTACACTATTCCACTATAAAGAGATACTTGTACAAATATGGTCTTCATGGAAGAGTCATCAGAAGAAAACCTCTTCTCTGTCCTCACCACAAAAATCATCGTTTGAACTTTGCAAATGAACATATAGACAAGCCTGATGCATTTTGGAAACAAGTTCTGTGGACCGATGAGGTTAAAATTGAACTTTTTGGCCGGAATGAGCAAAGGTACATTTGGAGGAGAAGGGGCACAGAATTGAATGAAAAGAACCTCTGTCCAACTGTTAAGCATGGGGTTGGATCAATCATGCTTTGGGGTTGTGTTGCAGCCAGTGGCACAGGGAACATCTCACGAGTAGAAGGAAAAATGGATTCAATAAAATTTCAGCAAATTTTGGATGGTAACTTGATGCCATCTGTGAAAAAGCTGAAGTTAAAGAGAGGATGGCTTCTACAAATGGATAATGATCCTAAACACACCTTGAAATCCACGGGGGATTACATCAAGAGGCGTAAACTGAAGGTTTTGCCATGGCCTTCACAATCTCATGACCTCAACATAATTGAAAATCTATGGATAGACCTTAAAAGAGCCATGCGTGACAGACAGCCCAGAAATCTCAAAGAACTGGAAGACTTTTGTAAGGAAGAATGGGCAAAGATACCTCAAACAAGAATTGAAAGACTGTTGGCTGGCTACAAAAAGCGTTTACAAGCTGTGATACTTGCCAAAGGGGGCAGTACAAGATATTAACTCTGCAGGGTGCCCAAACTTTTGCAGACACCATTTTTTTGTTTTCTGTTATTTTGAAAGTGTAAATGATGGAAATAAAATCTAACTTTTGTTGACATATTATAAGAATGTCTAATCTGTAATTTGATGCCCTTTGGAGATTTTTCCATCTTTCCTTGGCTTCTTTATGCACATTAATACAAATTTTTAGCTGGGGTGCCCAAACTTTCGTTCCCCACTGTACATACTAGGGCCAATTTAGACAGGATCCAATTCACCTACCAGCATGTCTTTGGAGTGTGGGAGGAAACCGGAGTACCCGGAGGAAACCCACGCAGGCACAGGGAGAACATGCAAACTCCAGGCAGGTGGTGTCGTGGTTGGGATTCGAACCAACGACCCTAGTACAGCCAGGTGGAAGTGCTAACCATTTAGCCACTGTGCAACACATGATCTTATAACTAACACACACACACACACACACACACACACACACACAGAAAACTATCCACTGCAACATACCAGCAAAGATGAAAATTGCGGGATAGGGGGTTCTCTGCCAAAAACATACGAAAAAAAAATAAGCTGTGCTCCAAAACCGGTCTGATCTCTAACCTATCAGACAGCAAAACGGTCACAGGCAAAAACTAAGACCTGCACAGAGATCCTAAAGCAAAAGAGAAGGTTTTGCTACTAGCTGTAAACAGATAAAATGACGCAACAGTGACACTACTATATTCATCTAATTGGCCGCAAATGGTCCATCACAGTCCATAATAATCAGTGTAGAAAATATCCAAGGGGTAACCTCTTCAGAAAACACTAAGGCCAATTCACAGCAGTGCGTTTTAGAGTAGCTGTAAATCACAGATCAATGAAAGGACATCTGAAAAAACAATTTCCAATGTGTCCTAGTCACACCATAATGTTGCGTTGCACAAAAATGCAACATGTCGGTCAATGGACCTCAGCACGCCTTAAAACACGACTAAAATGGATGGAAATGTACATGCATTTTAGCGCAAGTCAGTGTGAATGTGACCTAGGGCTACAGGAGAACTATCATAGTAACATATGGCTTCCCAGGTATAAAGTATTCCTGTGTCTTAAAGTGGGTATAAAGGCAATACCTCAATGCACTACCTGCACAAAGGTAAAAAAAATGTCCCAATACTTGTATCACCCCCTCATCTACCTATATACTTACTGAGTCCCATCCTGAAGCCGCGCTTGTCTCTGTTCTCCTCACAGGACACAGAGGCAGCAATGGGGGCCAATGGCTTTTGCTGCTGTCAAAATCCTGTGAGGAGGGAGTGGGGGGCAGGGTCAAGCTGCGCTGTGTGTGCCTTTGGACGCACACAGCAGGGCTTGGGAGTGCACCTGCACATATACCACTATAGAGAGCGGCTTCCTATGGTGGCACATGCAGAAGAGGCAGAGCGGAGAGAATTAGTGGAGGACCCCAGAAGAGGAGGTTCAGGGCCACTCTGTGCAATACTATTGGTATGTTTATTATTTTAGCGAGAAAAAAAAAAAAAAAAATGTAAAGAATAGGTAAACCCAACATTTCCTATTCCTGATATGTGCCTGCTGTACCATGTACTTGCATGAAAAAGTATCCTGTTCTTTTTTTATTTGCTTCCTTTGTGTGAAATCCCTGGTGTTCCTGCGAGCCCATCCGCTTTCCAATTAAAAACTGACCACACTAGGTATGAGGGCACAGCGTGATGATCAGACTTGTGCGACGACCCCGTCCCCTACCCCTGGATAGTCATTCACTGGGAAGATCAGCATACTACTGTTTCTTCTCCCCCCTCTCTGAGAATAGAGAGTATATGATCACACACTCACATTTATTATATATATATATATATATATATATATATATATATATATATATATATATATATATATATACACATATACACACACATAGCCTTTCATTTCTATTTTTAACTGAATGGGTTGTTATTCTTTTTTTGCAATAAAGGACAGAACATTTGACATCTGTCAAATCAGATTAGTATAGGTCAAATGTTTTAAAATAAAAGAATATAAACAAGTGGAAGGGATATGAGCAAATAAAGTGATAAATTACAAAATGGGCAAATTATAAGCCTCACCTTAAATACACAGCCACAAGATCTGGATCATGGCCTGAAAGCAGAGAACAAATGTTAGAACCAGACAGCGACAGGCTGAAATATGGCAGTCACTCATATACAATTCAGCATGGAATAAAATAGGTGCATTTGTATACAACCTGACAAAAAACAGTTGGGATAAGCACTGAATAAAAAATAAATCACTAATGTACTGAAATAAATTATTTTCCTAGTACTGCCAATCTATAGATTGGCAGTACTAGGAAAAAATTACTAGTTTCTTTCTAGTGTCCCCATTGGAAAACTTCCCCCTATTCTGGGGACAACCCAAGATTTGGGATTTTCTTTTACTTTCACTTTTGATAATACTGGTAAACTGGACAAATAAAGAGAGAGTGTGAATCTCCCTACCCAGGGCACAGTCAGCAATTCCTCTTCATGATATTCAAAACTAGAAAAAAAGTTTTGCCTTTACACTTTAACCACTTCAAAAGCAGGCACTTCCATCCCTTTCCTGCCCAGGCCAATTTTCAGCTTTCAGCACGGTCACACTTTGAATGACAATTGCGCGGTCATGCAACACTGTGCCAAAACTAAATTTTTTTATTTATTTTCACACAAATAGCGCTTTCCTTTGGTAGTATTCAATTACACTGGGTTTTTAGTTTTTTATAAATAAAACTAAAAGTCCGAATTTAAAAAAAAACAAAAAAAAAAAAACACATTTTTCTTCGTTGCGGTTAAAATTTTGCAAATAAATAATCTTTAGGCCTAACTGTATTCTGCTACATTTCTTTGGTGAAAATAACCCAAGTCAGTGTATATTATTTAGTCTTTAGGAAATTTATGGAGTCCAAAAACTATACATATATCTGAAAATCAATCAATCCTAATGTACTGACGGCCTGTCTCATTTCTTGAGGCCCAAAAAAGCCAGGACAGTACAAATCGCCCAAATGAGCACTTTTTGGAAAGCAGACATTCCAAGATATTCAGTAAGAGGCATGGCGAGTTTTTTGAAGTTGTAATTTTGTCACAATTTTCTGGAAAAAATAAAGAAAAACAGTTTTTTGTTTTTTTACATATTGTCACCAGTGCAGTAGAGTATCATCATATAACTGGTGGTGGTGGTGATCAGGGACACTGATGATAGTATGTTTTATAAAAAAATAAAAAGTTTCAATTGTTTTAAAATGTTCTTTTCTTATGCATTATATTTTTTTTAAACCGGTGCGACATTGCAAAGTGGGAGTTGTACTGATTTGAACGGTTCCATTGTCGACAATAGGGTGCAACTTGTCATGCAATTTGGAACTGTCAAATTGCATGACAAGTCGCATCAGTGTGAAGAACTATTAACCCAAAAATTTATAATGGAGTATACTGTATTTCAGCTTACTAGTTCTTAAATGTGGTGGCTGTATTAGTCTTTTTTTTTTTTTTTTTTTTTTTAAAAAAAAGAAAAAAGTAGGACCAAAGCTTTTTTAGCCATCCTTTTGTGAGTCACAGCAGTACAACTACTTTTGCTCTTCTGTAACTCAGAATCAGCTGACAATGGGCTAAGGCCCACTGTCGGTTGACTTGACAGAGCTGCTCCAGGATTTGAAAGTATCCCAACCAGTATTGGAAGTATTAGCAGCCAGCCAATCCTGCCCAATGCTCCAGTGAGAACTGGAGGGGCAGAGCAGAAAGCTCTGACAGTCGCTGCTTTCTGCAGCCTGAAAAATGAGTGATCAGCGGTCAGGTGATCACTCAGTTCCCAGTGTCAGAGGTGAATACAGGTGAATATTCCCACATTTCTCCTTTAAACTTTTTTTTTCCACCTGGTGATCTGGCCAGAACACACTTCCTGTCACTAATCTGGATAGAAGAGCAATGCAGACATCTTTGGACTGCAGCTTTTTTGATATGGGGAAAGGATTTTGTTCCAATCCACTCAAAGATCCTCTGCTGATCAGAGAAGATCAGGCAACTGACACATCTGTGTTCGCTCAGGTTCTGTGGAGCAAACACAAAGTCCATTCTGCTCTATAGGCAGCCAGGGTAACCAGACTCCACTGTCGCTCCACTATGCTCTGATCCTCTTCACCTAAACCAGAGAGGATGGATCCCTTACTCTTTTTTTTCTTCAGTGAACTGGATTGGATCTGGAGGTAGATGGGTGTAAATGGATACAAGTCCACTTACACCTGCCTGTCCATAAGGATTTCTAGACCTGATCAGGTTCGCTTTAAAAACTGACAGATGTAATCAGAATGGCCAGGTGAAAGGGGCCTTGCACTAGCAGATTTAGATGGGCTTAACTAATAAATGAAAGCTGAACTAAACCCTCCTTCTACAGCACAGGTGTCAAACTGGGGGCCCTCCAGATGTTGCCAAACTACAAGTCCCATAAGGCATTGTAAGGCTGACAGTTACAAGCATGAGTCCCACAGGCAGAGGCATGATGGGACTTGTAGTTTCGCAACAGCTGGAGGGCCGCCAGTTTGACACCCCTGTTCTACAGCCAAGGAAGCTACATTTGGCAGAATACTGCAAGCAGGAAGCAGTTCATCATCTCTCGTCTGTCATAAATAGCCTGTCTGCTCACAATTTTTTGGAACATTTTTTGTAAAATGCCTTCAGTTCTGCTTGAAAATTTCTAGGTGTTCCTTATAACATATCTTCATTTTCTGAGTTCAAATCCCCTTTAACTAGGATGTCTCTAAGTGATTTGCAAGTGTAAACAAGCTTATGACTACATCAACCATAAAATGGTCACATTTTATTTGATAAAAAAAAAAGAATAAGAAACAGAATTCCAATAAAACTGGTAAGATTGACTAAGTGGCGTCTTCAACTACACGTGTTTGGGGTGAAATATGAAGGCTGTTATTGTTGCTCTTTCTGAAAATGCTATCTGCTCAGCTTTCTCTGACTTGAACACTTCTGAATCACACCCAGAAGAAACATGCAGTGAATGTGTGTCAAAGTCAGAATTCCATATTTCTATACTTGTTCTAGGTCAGTTATTTAGAAGACCAAGCTTAAGCATTGTAGGTAATCACCTGACCCCATACCAGTGTGCCCTTTCACACAAAACCATGTAACCATTATAGGACAGCCTCCACCCCATGTAGAAAGATTGGAAAAAAAAAAATGTAGGCTCGGTTCACACTGCTGTGACTTGGGATCTGACTTGTGAAACCTCAAGTCGCATGACATTTGAAATCCCATGTTAGTCAATGACAGCTCTCTTAATTAGCACTACTGAAGTCGGTCCGACTTTAGAAAAGGTTCCTGTACTACTTCAAGGCGACTTCTATCTGACTTGTGCCCATAGACTTTAATGGAAGTCCTAATGCTCATCTATAGTGATGTGATTTGGATCCGACATTACAGGAAGATTACCCAGGTATTCCATGAAAGTTGCTTCAGAGTTGATTCAAAGTAGTACTCAAGCTGCCTGGTAAAGTCGCACTTTAAATCGCACAACTTTCAGGTAGTAGCAGTGTGAACCGAGATTTTGATATATAGATACACACGATGTATGTATATATATATATATATATATATATATATATATATATATATATATATATATATATATATATATATATATATATATATTAAGCCCTGGTTCACACTGATGCGATTTCTGATGTGTTCCAGAACTCATGGGGGTTTATTTACTAAAGCTGGAGAGTCCAAAATCAGACTCCCTTCTGCATAGAAACCAATCAGCTTCTAACCTCAGCTTGTTCAATGAAGCTTTGGCAATGAAACCTGGAAGCTGATTGGTTTCTATGCAGAAGGGAGTCTGATTTTGGACTCTCCAGCTTTAGTAAATAAACCCCATGGTGTTCTGTGTCTATGGAATCCAGTAACGTATATGCAGTGCAAATCTGATGCAATCTGAAAAAGGGTCCTGAGCGTGTTTGGATCCATTGCGATTTGTAGCTCCACAGACTTGAAGGGAAACTGCATCTGCTGACTCTAGGAATTTCCAGTACCAACTCGCACTGGAGCTGCTCCTGAAATCACACTGCAAAACAGATTAAACTCACACTACATCAATGTGAACCTTGTCTTAGGAGCCTCTGCTTTCCCACAAGCCAAATAAAACAGGGGTCTCCAAACTACAGCCTATGGGCCACGACAGGCCCACCACTAGCTTTTATTTGGCTTGCAGCAACTGTTTGGCTGGCAGTGGATGTGCTGGTCTGTGTATCATAATATGAAGAACAATGCATCTACAGCCAGCCAGCCAATGCTGCCCCTTCTACACATGGATATAAGTGGGCAACTAAGCTAGGCACACTTGGATGTATAGGGGGACGGGACGGGGACTCTGCTGGGCACACTTGGATGTTTAGGGGGGGGGGGGGACTCTGCTGGGCACACTTGGATGTATAGGGGGGACGGGGGGATGGGACGACTCTGCTGGGCACACTTGGATGTATAGGGGGACGGGGACTCTGCTGGGCACACTTGGATGTAAGGGGAGTCTTTTTCTAAAACATTTTTTTTCAGCCCTATACATTTCAAAAATATATGATGTGGCCCTCATACCTCTGCACTAGAAGGTTGAGCAACACCAGTGGTGGTTAGGGAAGCTGGCTGGAAGTGGCGTGCCAAGGTTAGTATATTCTACATCCTTTATTCAAAAGGGTTTCTTTTTTATTTCTCTTCACCTAGAGATTTTGCAAGGGAAGGTCCACCAGCACATCCCCAAGTAAGAACAACACACAGTGATCACACCAGGCATTTTTAGGTACAGGATTAACCCTTTGATTGCCTCTAGATGCGAACACCTTCCCAGCCAGTGTCATTAATAGTGTTATCAGCACTGATCACTGTATTAGTGTCACTGGTTCCCAGTGTGTCAAAAGTGTCAGATTGCCCGTCATACCATCACAGTTCCGTGATAAGTTGCTGATCAGTGCCATTACTAGTATAAAAAAAAATAAAAAATTCCAGGATATATACAATAGTTTTTTTTTACAAAAATATGTAGTAGAATACATTTTAGCCTAAATTTATGAAGTTTTTTTAAAAGTTTTTATTGGATATGTTTTATAGCAAAGTAAAAAATATTGTTTGTTTGTTTTTTTTCAAAAATGTTGGTCTTTTTTCATTTATTTAAAAAAAAAAAGTGGTGAGCAAGCTGCACCATAAGAAATCTCTCTGTGAAAAAATGATATAAAATTTCATTTGGGTACAGTGTTGCATGATTGAGCAATTGCTAGTTAAAGTAACGCAGTGTCAAAAAGCGAAAAATACCCTGGTCATGAAGGGGGTAAAATCTTCTGGAGGTCAAGTGGTTAAAGACAGGGCACCTACAGAAGAATTTACATCAAAAGTGTACCAAGAAAAAGGTTTTAGCACAACCACTGTATTCAACCTTATACAAAAGAGTATGCAATGTGGAAGATAGCAGAGAACCCTCAATTCACCATAATAAACAAAACATGGCAGTTATATTGTAATAGAAGAAAACATCCAGGATACTAAAGAAAAAAATAAACTAAAAACTGGATCATTTTAGCAAAGGCTGAAGGTAAATACACAACTGTGATAGTGTAAAAGAGCAGCTAAAAACTAGATGTATACAACTGTCAAGTGTTTCATGGTCAATGAAAACAATGGATCCCATTAAATAAAAGCAAAAGTTGCCTCTGGAGAGAGTAGTTATTACTCCTAAAGACAGTTGTGAGATCAAGGATTTTACGACAGAAATCTAAAACTCAGATTTATTCTATTCCCAAACTTACTGTTATATACACATGGCGGAGACCTGGGTACTGAAGGGAACTAAAGATGAAGGACAGACCTAATCATGTCACATGAAGGCTGCCATGCTGATACTCTGGCTTCAATTCTCACCAACTTAGAACAAGTATGACTTTTCTCTTATTTTCCTGCATTTTCATACTTCTTGGAGGTCAGTAACTGGATCAGCAAAACAGCTAACCCACCATCAATTTTAAAAGGACATCACCAAAGGCAGTCTTCATATTTCCCTTCTGACAAGTGTACTTTAAATTTATGGTACATCGAAATGAAAATTCTGGTGCCGAAACCAAAAATTCAAAATGCACTTGGCCGAAAACCGAAATTGAAATGCGTGGTTTTTAAAAATGAATATATTTTTTGGAAAAATATACACTGATTAAAAAAACCCCCAAAAAACAATATAGACCCCAATTTTTTGTACAATATGAAAAAGGATGTTATGGAGAGTAAATAGATACCAAACATGTCAAGCTTTAAAATTGCGCAAGCTCGTGGAATGGCATGAAACTGTGGTACTTAAAAATCTCCATGGGCGATGCTTCCAAAATGTCTACAGGTTAGCAGTATAAAGTTACAGAGGAAGTCTAGTGCTAGAATTATTGCTCTAGCTCCGACGTTCGTGGCGATACTTCACGTGTGTGGTTTGAACACCATTTACATATGTGGGCATGGCCTACGTATGCGTTCACCACTACGTGCGAGCACAGGGGGATGGGGGCACTTTAAACTTTATTTTTATTCATTTAATGTTTTTATTTTTTGTTTGGGTTTTTTTTTGCACTGTCCCTTTAAAAAAAATTTAATCACTTTTATTCTTAATCACAAGAAATAAATGCATCCCTTGTAATAGAAATAATTAGTGACAGGTCCTCTTTATGGAGAGATATGGGGGTCAATAAGACCCCACATCTCTCCTCTGCAATGTAAAGCATTGGATTAAAAAAAATAAAAATAAAAAGCATTGATCAAGTGCTTTAAAAAATAAATAAATAAAAAAAATGGCCGGAACAGGGAGGGACATCACTCCGGTCCTCCAAGGGCATAGAGATGAGTGGCAGCCATTTTTCCTTCACTCATCTCTATGCCCAGGGCCAGGATCGATGGTTTCTCAGGTAATGCTGAACTACCGAGTGGCGGCGGAGAGGGGCGGGTTTTTTCGGCACCTGTATCGGTGCTTTTTTTTTTGTCCATTTCGGCCAACGACCGAAAGGGGTGTTTTAGGCTGAAATGTTTCGGCCAACGAAATTTCGGTGCATCCCTACTTTAAATACTTTAAAGTAGATATAAATCGTAGATGAATGACACTTTGCTAAAGCCCAGTAGATCACAAACAAATGCCATATAAAAAATAAAATACTTTTTGCATTCTAATGCCACAATATCCCACTTACTGTTTACACACATGTACTCCAGCAATGGCTGCATGGCATTTCACATGGCTGGTTTCCCAATGACAGGTGGGCCCATGCCTACATAATGAATGTTGAAACAGCCATTTGTCTCCAGCCTGTGTGACAACTCAGACAATTAAGCGATATGGGCAGATTGTCATTACTCTGTGAGAATTGGCTGAACAAAGACCTTCATGGCAGGATCACTAAATATTATTTTAATGCAAGTTGTACAATTAAAAATATTTGGGTATTCTATGTCTTACTCTGACAGGAGAGCAGTTCAGTAGCTTCTCACCGTATGGAAGTTCTGCTACATTTACATGGGTATTGTCTTTTTTTCCATATTGTACTATGGTATGGTGTCAGTTGTATTGCTTCTTTGTATTTTATACATTTATCTTTTTCAAGAGCTTCGATTAAAAAAAATAAAATATATATAAAGAACCCTTAAAATTAAACATGTTAAAGCTTGGGTTCACATGTTAGGCTTGGTTCACATATGTGCAGGTGATTACCACTGCAGGAACGTGCCTGTTCCCACAGCCGCAACCACCAGCACAGAAAAACGCAGGAGCTGTGTGTGGATGCCATTAATGCTAATGCCACACCGCACGCACTAGAAACTGCACTGTACTTGCAGTTCCCGTGCGAGCTGCGATTTCAAAAATGCTGCAGGGACCCTTTTCCCCAAGTGTCAGGAGGCATGGCAGCCCATTCAATTGAATGGGCTACTGTGCTAGCGCAAATCGCAGTACACAGAGCTGCACAGACATGAACCCAGCCTTATGCACGTTCAGCAGTTGTGTTAACACATAAGGACTTTTGAAAATATTTGCAGGCCCAGAAAATGCACTTTTATAAATGAATAAACACACTCCAAGAAACAACTTCACTGCAGAAGCCACCACATCAGAAGTTCTCCGTATGCATCAGAGTCCCCCCTTACATCAGGATCCCCTTCAGAGCACTCCCCCCCTTTCCATATCAGAGTCTTTCCTCTACATCAGGATTCTAACCAGGGTCCCCCTTACAACAGGGTCACCATCAGAAATAGAGACCAACTGATCTGAATCCACAGTCTATGCATCAAGTCTGAGGATACACCACTGAAACTAGCTGTATGGCGGGTAAAATCTCATAGCAGACTGGAAGTGGCTTGCAGGTCTTAGTTGGGTTGGCCTGTTTTAAATGATAAAATACTTGAAAGATAGATAAATTAAAATAACTACCATTATGTATAGTAGACAATATAAACCCCTTAACCAATACTCCTGGTTGCAACATCGGTTACTGTAACAGTGTTGATAGCACATGAATCTAACAGAAAATGCTTAGGGTCCCATCCATACCTGTTGCAGCATCAATGTAGTCCAACACTTCCTGAAACCACTGCTTTCTCCACTTCTTATTGGTAGAGATTGGGCACACCACACGGCTCCTATCCCACAATGCAATTCCAGGTGTCAAAATTACTTATCAGAACGCAGGGGCATTGTCATGTGTGCAGTAGAAGGGCACGCGCACGATTATGAAAAAAAAACAACTTTCACATATCTAGATGGGAGGCTCGGGGCAGTACCAGAATACATGGACTCTGCAGGAACAGGTATGCTACTTCCTGCTGATGCGTTTGTTACTTTTTTTTTTATCGACACGTTTAGAGATCAGAGAAATATTTGCATACATCAAAGTTGCTATTTCCTGCACAGCACTGCGGGAGTGGTTGACATACCACACGAGATCTTTCAAAGGAAAGAGAAATAAAGTCAAGTAAACATGACTTCTCTGAATCGACTGGAAGCTAACCACATTGGGATTAACAGCTGATTTTTGATTGCCGGCAAGAACTTTGTCCAATGTGATTAAAAACTCTATGAGTCCAGGAGGGTACATCAAACAATAAAATCATACGAGTTTCCTAATTAAGGAAAAGAATAAACTAAACTCAGCAAATCTTCATCACACATTAAAACCTTGACCCCTAAGACTGTAATGTACCATAAAAGAGAAGACAGGATTGCCAGAGGCACCATCAGCCTTTCCACCCACAGACCTCGTACCTCTTAAGCTATGCTCCTCGTTTTCTGGATGATCCACATTTTTAAAAGTTTTGTACCTGCCTTCCAGGAAGGTATGCAGCAGAGCTATGCAGTCACACCTCCAGGGCCCGCACTCCCCTAACACAAGACTCCACGAAGCTGTACATGAAAGAACTGCAACTCAAAATACCTCCCCGGAATTTACTCCAACCCCATTACTGACCAAAAATCCAGAAATGAGAAGGAGAAACATCCAATAACACCAGTAAAAAGCTAAAAAAAAAAAAAAAGTTCTTTTGAAAGGGAGTCCTCTGGATGTTTCTAGCTTCTATACTCAGGGGTCCATTTAAAGCAGAGAGCAGAAAGGTTCTTCAAAAATCAGTAGGTTGAAGTAGGAAGCCTGTGGTGTGTTCTGTGCATAATGCTACAAAAACAGTTCGAGACTGGAAGAGATTACAGTCATGTGACTTGTCAAGAGTCATGTGACCGGTTCCCTCCTCTTCCAGCACTTTTTTTTTTTTCCCAAAGCAGCGATATGGTCATAGTTATGCTCTATAAAAGGCACCTTAGACCTGTAACAAGCATGCAGCAAATGAAGCGAGATCACCAGATATGTATTCTTGTTAGTTCATGACACACAGCACCGATATTCAGAGCAATGCAGTCACTCAACCGGCAGCTTCAGAAAAGGGGAAGAACATTACATAAGGCTCCCATTCAAGTTTAGCTACATGATCTCTGATGAACAAGATAGACTAATATTGCCCAACGGATAAAATTCAAAACACTAACACTGACGTATAAAGCTGTTCATAACACTGCCCCTAATTACATCACCGACCTTGTCTCTAAATACCACCCAAACCGTACTCTCCGCTCCTCGCAGGACCTCCTACTCTCTAGCTCTCGTCTCCTCCTCACATGCTCGTCTCCAGGATTTCTCAAGGGCGTCACCCATCCTCTGGAACTTCCTACCCCAATCTATCAGGCTATTGCCTACTCTGTTCACTTTTAGGCGCACTCTGAAAACCCATCTCTTCAGGGAAGCCTACCCCGCCCCCAGCTAATACTGGAATACTCTACTCTTCCTACCACTCCATCCCCGACAGCTAACTACCTCTTGTACCACTATCCCCTCCCTCCTAGATTGTAAGCTCCAAGGAGCAGGGCCCTCTAATCCCTCTTGTATTGAACTGTACTGTCTCCCTCCATAATGTAAAGTGCTGAGCAAACTGTCGTGCTATATAAGTCCTGTATAATAATTATATTATATGCATCCTCCCCTACAACAGAGAGAATATACCCAAGGTCCCAGATTCCATTCCGATCAGCGGGAGATCTGCACTGGAAGAGATTACTGTCACGTGACTTATCAAGCGTCATGTGACAGGTTCCCTCCTCTTCCAGCTTTTTTTTTTTTAAAGCAGTGATATGGTTATGCCTTTTAAAAGGCACCTTAGAGTCACTGACCTGTAACAAGCATGCAGCAAATGAGGTGAGATCACCAGATATGTATTCTTGTTAGTTCATGACACACAGCACCGATATTCAGAGCAATGCGGTCACACAACCAGCAGCTTCAGAAAAGGGGAACATTACATAAGGCTCCCTTCAATTTTAGCTACATTATGTCTGATGAACAAGGAGATAGACCAGTATATGCATCCTCCCCTACAACAGAGAGAATATACCCAAGGTCCCGAATCCCATTCCGATCAGCGGGAGATCCGCTCACAGATCCTACACTGGTGGACGGATGACACTTCATTGTCCACTGTTTCTGCAGAATGGACATGGACAGAACCAGCTCTGCTGTATGGGCAGCTGGGAGTAACAGACCATGCTGTCCGTTTACAACCAACTACCCTTCGATCTGATCCACCTGAATGAAAGAAGATGGAGTAACCCTCCGTTTTATTTTAGCAGACCAGATCAGACCTGGAGGTAGTCAGGTGTATACGGATACACGTCCATTTAAACCCTCCTGTCCATAGCAATGCATGGACCTTTTAATCAGGTCCGCCTAAAAAACTAAATCGCCCATGTGAAAGGGACCTAAGTTTGAGTAAGAGTTCTAAAGCTGAACTTTTTTTTTTGTTTTTTTGGGTTTTTTTTTACAATTTAACTGCAAAAAAAAAAATACATTGCCATGTATTGAATGAGAAAGAAGCTGCTCTGTATTGTACAATTAAACTAAACGGTGGATACTACAGCTAGCATTGTGCTTTTGCCCAACTGCGGCTCTCACACACAGAAGTCCTAATGTCATTTATCCACCCCTTCTTTCCCCTTGACCATTCCCAGAACGCCATGAATTCCGTAAACCATTTGTTACGGTTTGCTGATCTATTCCAGAAAAAGCAGTTTTAACACTTGAGTTTGGGTCTGTTTTTTTTTTTCCTTGATCATAATCCCGCTAATGGAAACAGCAGTGAACAGTGAAAAAAGAGTTATGGCCAAAAGTGATGACCCTCTCCCAAATTAGAAGCTTTGGTCACATGTGCCCACTAAGCTGCAAGCCTCAGGACTCCACGCGGCGGAACAAACCACAGGCCCCTCTCTCGAAACCCCAAGGAGGAGGACAGGGCCTACTAGCCAGGGGCTTCAGAAGTCATCCCCCTACAACTACATCGGGGGCAAGATCCTGGAGAGAAAAAGGAGCCTCTGATCCTAGGCAGAAGGCCAAGGCAAGTCAAACAGGGCATCAGGAGGGGGGACCGCTGACCTCACATCCATCTGGTCAAGATAAAACAACAATTGTGCAGCTCCTGGATAGCAGAAAACACAATCTGAGCTAAAGGACAAGGGGGTGGGATGGCTTTTTCTCACCGTTTTGGCGTGTGATCTATAGAAGGAGGAACCAATCATCTCTCATGTTCCTGTCTTGGAAGATAATTGGGGAAAATACTTTGTAGAATAGGAATGTTTTAAAACCTCCATAAGGTTAATAGTTCTGATGCCTGTCCTAGTAACCCTGCCTCCCCCATTTTTAGTGTCACCGGGATTTAAAGGAGGGAAGACAGTTTACCAAATCAATTCACATGTTGCCAAAAAAGAAAAGAAAAAAAAAAAAAAAAAAAAACACACACACGACAGAGGTTCTAATACCCTCTTAGATAGAGGCAGGCTTTAAATGTCAGCATAAATTACACATTTGGTATACACCATGGTAACCTGCACAACAAAGTGATTATTTCTGTGGCGTTCGAATATTTGCATTCATGTGTTATGCATATTACTAGTAGCATATTTATAGTATACTACGTTTTAGGTTAAAGCAATCCATAAATTGTAATTACATCACACAACAGCAAATTTGAAAATAAAATATATCATACATGTTGTAATCCAATTTTCAGAAGGCTTAAACCCATGAAGTGATATAATTATAGCTGACTGATGTACAAAACACACATAATTAGAGGCTGCATCATTTTACGATCACTAAAAGAAGCTGTAATAAACTACTTAAGAACTGACCTTATATTTAAAGCAATCCCCTATCCCGACTACCCTGCCCCCCACCCCCTACCCATTATTGCCTAAAGCGGACCTTGCAGTAATAAGTAAATATACACATCTTTTCTACAGGTTAGTATAGATATTAAAAAGTGGCGGGAGCAGTTTTAAGATTAGTTCGTGCTATCCTGGAATTCCACTTTAATACATGTGCAACCCTCAACCCTCCTTGGCACTCTGTAAGGGAACATTCTTCTCATTAACTCCCACTAAAATGGGGCACCTCTCCAACTGATCCCCAAAGAAAGCAGACCCTTTTCCCTATACTATTCTGCCTCTGACCACCAATATAAGAGGGCACTTCTTTTGTTGACCACACTAATGTACTAGGAGTTGTATATTTATTATATTGCCAACAGTATTAGCACGTCTGCCTTTACACGCACATGAACTTTAATGGCATCCCAGTCTTAGTCCGTAGGGTTCAATATTGAATTGGCTCACCCTCTGCAGCTATAACAGCTTCAACTCTTCTGGGAAGGCCGTCCACAAGGTTTAGGAGGGTGTCTATGGGAAGGTTTGACTATTCTTCCAGAAGCGCATTTGTGAGGTCAGACACTGATGTTGGAGAAGAAGGCCTGGATCGCAGTCTCCGCTCTTATTCATGCCAAAGGAGTTCTATCGGGTTGAGTTCAGGGCTCTGTGCATGCCAGTCAAGTTCTTCCAATCCAAACTTGCTCCTCCATGTCTTTATGGACCTTGCTTTGTGCACTGGTGTGTAGTCATGTCGGAACTGTTCCCACAAAGTTGGGAGCATGAAATTGTCAAAAATGTCTTGGTATGCTGACGCCTTAAGAGTTCCCTTTACTGGAACTAAGGTGTCAACCTAACCCCTCAAAAACAACCCCTCAACACAATCCCCTCTCCACCAAACTTTACACTTGGCACAATGCAGTCAAGAAAATACCGTTCTCCTAGCAACCGAAAAACCCAGACACGTCCAACAGATTGCCAGACAGGGAAGCGTGATTCGTCACTCGAGAACACGTCTCCACTGCTCTAGAGTCCAGTGGCGGTGTGCTTTACACCACTGCATCCGACACTTTGCATTGCACTTGGTGATGTAAGGCTTGGATGCAGCTTCTCGGCCATGGAAACCCATTCCATGAAGCTCTCTACGCACTGTTGTTCTGCTAATCTGAAGGCCACACAACGTTTGGAGGTCTTTAGCTATTGACTCTGTGGACATCTGGGACTTCTGCGCACTGTACGCTTCAGCACGTGCTGACCCCGCTCTTTTTCATGGCCTACCACTTCGTGGCTGAGTTGCTGTTGTTCCCAGTTGCTTCCACTTTGTTGTAATACCACTAACAGTTGACCGTGGAATATTTAGTAGCCAGGAAATGTCACGGATGGACTTATTGCACAGGTGACAACCTGTCACGGTACCATGCTTGAATTCACTGAGCTCCTGAGAGCGACCCATTCTTTCACAAATGTTTGTAGAAGCAATCTGCATGCCTAGGTGATGATTTTATACACCTGTGGCCATGGAGGTGATTGGAACACATGAATCTAATGATTTGGAGGGCTGGCCCAATACTTTTGGCAATATAGTGTATGTCCTATGTGGGGTGGCGATGAGGATGAAACCAGTGTCAAAATCTTTTTAATATCCAAGTTTATTGGCTGCTATGCTGATCCAACGGCTTCAGCACTTTCTAAGTTACTGACATGGAACAAGGTGTACAGATTGGGAACTCCTACTGTCTTTCCTGATCTGCATACCTGTCCTGGATCAGCGTCTCAAAAAACCTAAACATCAACTATTTTTGGAGAATATATTTCCAATCTCTTACTTTTTCATTTCACTTGCTACTTGCTGATCTCTGCTGCTAGACTGTGCTTCTGGATGGGAGGCGCATACTATACAGGTGACATAAAGGCGCATGTCACAGTAACATCCATTGACAGCAAAGCGCATTTCCACCCCCGTTTGCTATACACTGTCACTAAATTGGTTTGATAAAAGAACACATGCCTATCCTATCACAGGCTAAACTGGGCATATAGAGGAGGCCCAATGGTACACTGTAAAGAAGTGGCGCACCCTCAAAGTGGAAATGATGACTTTAGAAAAAGGCAGAATGTAAACAAGTGACAAGCTGCAGACAGAAAGCAAGAGCAAGGGATAGGTTCTGTATTATGCTGCTACATATCCAATTTCACACTGAGGGTGTAAAGTTGTAGTAAAGTAAAAAAGATGACTTTTCCCTACATATACGACTATAAAGTCTTACCTGTAGGTGCCTTTGAACTAGCTCGACCATGAAGTAAACACCAGCATCAGCTCAAGCAGATGATATAATTCGCAGATGCGCAATGCTCTCTCCATGCACAAACACTGTCTTGGATGCAGAGAGCGCTGCTACAGCGACTCCTGTTTGCATGTATGGGAGTGATGTCATCGCAGGCAGCCAATCCCACAGCAGGAGAGCACAAACACAGAAGAAAGACCGAGTAAAATGGTCATAATGTGCTAGTATGTGGTGCACACCAGAACATTATGGCATTAACCTGCAGAGGGATTTTTTTTTGTGTTTTCTTTTGTGTTTTTTTTTTTTTTAAGTTTACTACCTTTTTAATAACATTTAAGAGCCCCCCCTCCAGGATAAAGGTATCCCGCTCCCACCACCCTTTAACAAATCGCTGGCAAAAAACAAAGCTAAAAGTCTTGGTGGCATGACTCTCAGGTCCAGAGTCCTCATTCATCCTCGGTTTACTTCCAGGGATCCTTCTTTGAGTGTCCATGCAACTGCCTGCGCAACATAAATATCCTCCTATAGGCTGTCCAGCAGCAGGGTCCTTTCAGGATGTAGAAGAGGACTGACGTCGGCAGAGGGGACATCAGTAGACAGCATTTTGGGAGGATTTGTAGCACTGGGTCTCCTGCACCTGGAAATTATGGCAGCGAGGGTCCTGGACAGGGGACTTGAGTGCATCTTGCTTTACCAAGTAAGAATAAAAGACCTATCAGGATGGATTAGAGGGGGGCTGGGAGGAGGGTTTAGAGTTAATTCATCAGGGATGTTGAATTTATATCTCCCAACGCCCAGGACATGTAGTTTCGGGCGCCGGGCAGGTAGGTTTTTTTATACTTCTGCCCTGCTGCACACAAGCAGCAGGGCTCACCTGTCAGGTGGAAGCATTTGGGTGGCAGTGCTGCTACTCATTGCTTCCAAAAGGTGCCAGCCTGCGTTTCACCCACACGAACCATCCACTGTCTCCCAGGCTCCGCTTGCCCATCTGCGGGCCGGGACTGGCTCTCCGCTGTCAGCTAGAGGGGAGGGAGGAGATGAACACATCCGCTCCCCATCCCCTCTTGTCCTGACCCGGAAGTGATGTTATGATGTCACCTCCGGGTCCCCGTTTAAAGATTTCCTGGCTATTGAGGCCGAGAAAGAATGTAATGCAGTGCGATGTGCACTACATTCAGGGGAGGCATCCAGGGTGTTTTTGACCCTGGATGTCTCAATAAAGAGAACCTGTCACCAAAAAGCATCACATAGGGGACTTTGGTATCCGTTTATGACACAGAGAATAGCTGCGATTCAGAAGATCGCAGCTATTCTCTGGTCATTCACAGTTTATGACACTCAGGAGATCAGCGGAGAACATGTTCAGCCCTTCACTGGAGATCTGTGTTCTCCCTTCAGATTCTCCAGCCCAGAGCTGGAGAATCAAAGAGACCGCAAACTAAGCAGCGATAATTTACCTCTGATTAGTGAACTGATCTTTTACTGTAATCTCGCGAGATTATAGTAAAATCAGCCGTTTTCCTGTGTTTGTAGATCATTCTCCCTTCGTTCGGAGAACTGATCTACACCGCTTCATAAAAGGCATTCCCAGGAGAACGGTGTTCTCTGAGAATTCTGGAGAACTTAGCAGCGATCATTTACTGCTGGTTCATAAACGGACATCTATGTTCCTTATGTGATGAAAAAAAAAATTAAGTTAAAAAAAAAAAGTTTTTTATTTTATTTTATTGTAAACATCAAAGTTACACCCAAGCACACAACATTCCCCCCCAAAATACTTGAGCCCCCCCCACATATACACACGTACAACGTAAAAGCACACGCTGGGGCGCCTATGCACGAAAACAGATTGTGAAACACGTTACATATCGGCGCGCACGCCAGAATGAGTGCAATAATTCTAGCTCCAAACCTCCTGCGCAACGCTAAAGTCATGACCATTTAAGGGGCTTTAAAAGTGTCACCTATAAAAAATATGTGGTACTGAAGTTCGTCACCATTTCACAAGAACATGCAAATTTAAGGTTTGACATGTTGGATATCTATTTACTCGGTGCAACCTCGTCTTTTATATTTTACAAAAAAATAGGGTAATTTATTGCTTTTTTTGTGCCCTAAAATTAACCTACTTGTATTTTTTACTGAAATGTTGTGCTATTATCATGCAACATACAAAATTGGAACTACCACCATTTTATTCTCTAGGGTCTCTGCTTTCAGAAAATATATAATGTTTGGGGGTTTTGTGTAATCTTCAGGCCCCAAATTATTTTTTAAATGTGTGCAAAATACACAAAAACGGTTCTGGCAGCGAAAGGGATAAAGGATAAGCCCGACACTCCCCTTTCCTGATGAGCACCCAATCAGTGCTCATTACACTGCAAGGTCTCTCTCCTCCCTGCTAGTCCCCGGGTGTGGTGCTGGAGACAGGCAGGGAAGGGAGGAGGAGATAAACAGTGCAATGTTAAAATTATAAAACGTTAAAGTCGCCATAAAGCCCCTTTTGATTTTAAAAGCCCCAGACATTCCTAATATCACCTCAGATTTAAATACGGTTTTGGTCCAAATTTATCTTTTTTGATCAGGACAAGTAGATTGTCATGAGGTACAAGTAGACTGGGGCACCAATTTAATCTCTGGGTAAGTAGTTTGTTCAAAAATTTCCACACCCCTGTAAATCACATTTGATGGGAGTGTGGCTTTAAAGCCTAGGTTTAGTAGTCCCAAAAAAAAAAAAAAAAAAAAAGGCACTAGAGACATTACTTATGCAGGCCATAGACGGGGAGAAAACCTTCCGTTTTTTTTTATTTATAAAAAACGAAAAATCGGTCCTTCAATCAGCCGATGTTACCACCATTGGTAAAATAAAGTCGGCTAATTTTTGTCCCGTCTACGGCCGGCAATTATATAGAATATGCAGAAGAAGAAGAAGAAAAAGAAGAAAAAAATTGCAACATTGTATCTGTTTGTATCCGAATAGAAACATCTGTATCCAAAATTGATACAAATAGATACGTTTCTATTCGGATACAAACAGATACAATGTTGCTATACTTTTAATGTCAAATATAATATCGGACTGAAATCCTTTTTTTTTCTACTTATTCATATTCTATTTCTTTTTTATATTCTACTCCTTTTTATTCATATTCTATTTCTTCTTCTTTATATTCTATTTCTTCTTCTTTATATCCTAATTCTTCTTTTTATTCATATTCTATTTCTTCTTTTTATTCTATTTCTACTTTTTATTCATATTCTATTTCTTCTACTTTATATCCTAATTCTTCTTTTTATTCATATTCTATTTCTTCTTTATATTCTATTTCTTCTTCTTTATATTCTATTTCTTCTTTTTATTCATATTCTATTTCTTCTTTTTTATATTCTATTTCTTCTTCTTTACAGCCTATTTCTTCTTTTTATTCATATTCTATTTCTTCTTCTTTACAGCCAATTTCTTCTTTTTATTCATATTCTATTTCTTCTTCTCCATTATATTCTATTTCTTCTTTTTATTCATATTCTATTTCTTCTTCTCATTCATATTCTATTTTTTTCCTTCTTTCATGTCACTGCTCATGAGCATTTTTTACGATCGGAAAAAGATCGGCAGATTTGTCCATCATTGCCACGAAAATCGGCAGAACGACAAATTTGGCCGATTATTTTCCAGCAGGACCGATAATCCAAAAGGGCAAAAATCACTAAAAACGGCTGACCGATTACCACACTAACGATCTGAAAACCAGCCGATTTTTTTTTCCGGCCGCTTTTCATCCCATCTATGGCCCGCATTACTGTCAAATCCAATGTGTCCCTTGTGCTGCTGTTTACTTTAATTCCTCCTCCTCCCCTGACCCTCCCACCCTGCTGCCTTAATCTTCAAGTGTGGCATGAGTTAATAGAGCCGAAAGACCTGTCACAGGCACTCAAGAGTGGCAACTATGCCCGTCCTTTCTGCCCCCTCCTCTATTCACAGAAGCTATAGCATCAAAATAAAAGATCTCTGAATGGAGGGAGTGGACCTTTTAATCATCTCTCCACCTTCCGTTCATAGAAGCTATAGTACAGGCAGGCGTAATCGGCACTCTTGAGGCACCCTCAGCTTTAACAACCCCGCTGCACCAGAAAATTATGTCAGCAGGGATTGGAGGAGGGGGGGGGGGGGGGTATTGGAGAAGGAGCATTTCAACTAAACCAAGAGCCAACAACACAAGGAACACATCAAACTGGTAGCAAGTGATGTCTCTTGTGCTGATTTTTATTTTCTAAACATAGGCTTTACATTTTTTTAATCATGTCACAACCTGACTAGCCAGACTTCCTCATTGTATGGAATCCAGAATCATCACCCCTTTGCCCCCAGTTCAAGAGAAACCACAGACACCAATCTATACTGAGAGAGTTCTAAGATGTGCCCCACCGAAGGACACCACAAACCCCTAACTCACGGGTGTCAAGCTGGCGGTCCTCCAGCTGTTGCCAAACTACAAGTCCCATGAGGCATTGCAAGATTGACAGTTACAAGCATGACTCCCAAAGGCAGAGGCATGATGGGACTTGTAGTTTCACAACAGCTGGAGGGCCGCCAGTTTGACACCCCTGGGCTAACCGAGAGATTTACAAGACAGCAATACCTTTTTATAATTATTCTTTACCTAGTTCTCGCCCATCCACAGTACATATCCACTTACCCTCCAGAGGACTTACCCCCCTTCCTGACCACGTCATTTTTTGTGTTACGGCGCTACATTACTTTAACTGACAATTGACCGGTCATGCAACGCTGCACCCAAATTACATTTACATCCTTTCTTCCCCACAAATAGAGCTTTCCTTCGGTGATATTTGATTGCCTGTGCGGTTTGCATGTTTTGCTCTATAAACAAAAAAAGACTGGCAATTTTGAAAAAAAAAAAAAAAAAACCAAAAGCTATATTTTTTACTTTTTGCTATAAAACATATCCAGTAAATTTTTTTTTTTTTATTAAATTTCATCATAAAATTTAGGCCAAAATGTATTCTGCTATGTCTTTGCTAAAAAAAAAATCCCAGTACGTGTAAATTATTGGTTTATGTGAAAGTTAAAGCATTTAAAAATGGCGGTATATATACTGGGTTTATTATTGTAATAACGGCAATCAGTGACTTCTAGCGAGACTGCGGCGGGCATCTTGACACTGGAGGGGAACTGACTTGGTGTCACCGACATCCCCAGTGACACCAATACAGTGATCGGTGCTAATAAAAAGCACTGACACTGTACTAATGGCACTGGGCAAGAAGGGGTAACATGTGGGGCAATCAAAGTGTTAACTGTGTGCATTTTTCTATGTGTGTGCTTTACACTGTAGGTACACTGCTTTGTATGCCTTAGCTATGCAGAGCCATACAAAGCAGTGTGCATGAGCTGATGGGAGAAATCTGTGTTGTTTACATACAGGTCTCTCCCCCATCGGTAATACTAAGAGATTGCCGGGTGTCAGCGGGGAATCAGCAGCCGGGACCCGGTGATAGACAACCGAGGCCGCGAATGGCGGCGAGGGTAGGGCGCGTGCGTGCCCCCCTACCCTGAACTGCAAAATCACATACATATATATACAGGACCATTCACGAAGCCCAGTGCTACTTGCGCATGCACAGTGGGTACCCGGCTGTGAAGCAGCAAGCCATCACAGCCGGGTGCCCACACTGAAGATGCTGGCCTCCTAGAATACAAGATGGCCGGTGAAACTGGCTGCAGGGGACACACCACGGGACAGGTAAGTGGCTGTATTTTAAAAGTCAGCAGCTACAGTTTTTGTAGCTGCTGACTTATTTTTTGACAGGGTGAGTGGAACACCGCTTTAAGAGCAATTTGACCACTGAGCTCTATGGGAGCGACTTGACCACTGAGCTCTATGGGAGCGACTTGACCACTGAGCTCTATGGGAGCGACTTGACCACTGAGCTCTATGGGAGCGACTTGACCACTGAGCTCTATGGGAGCGACTTGACCACTGAGCTCTATGGGAGCGACTTGACCACTGAGCTCTATGGGAGCGACTTGACCACTGAGCTCTATGGGAGCGACTTGACCACTGAGCTCTATGGGAGCGACTTGACCACTGAACTCTATGGGAGCGACTTGAGCACTGAACTGAACACACAATGGTGTCACTGAACAGTGATCTCGACACGCATATATGTGAAGCCAGGACGAAACGGAACTACAAGTCTCCATTCCATACTGTGAACAGGCCGGCTCTATGAAGAGGAGAGATGGAAGGTCTCTGCTGCAATGAAAGGATCCCACCTGCCGGCTCACCGTGTTCTTTAGGCTGCATATGGTGCTGAACACGCACAGACCACTTTACATCCCAACATGGATCCTGTGTGCCAGCATGAGTGACCTCCTGCGCCTGTGTGACGTCATCTCGTGTCGCCCAATGAAGATTGTACAATTTCCTATCGCTCCACCATCCATTCCTAGATTGTAAGCTCCAAGGATCAGGCCCTCCTAACCCTCTTGTATTGAACTGTATTGTTGCTGTATTGTCTCCAGTTATATTGTAAAGCAATGAGCAAACTGTTGGCGCTATATAAATCCTGTATAATAATAATAATATATAAATCCTGTATAATAATAATAATAATATATAAATCCTGTATAATAATAATAATATATAAATCCTGTATAATAATAATAATAATATATAAATCCTGTATAATAATAATAATAATATATAAATCCTGTATAATAATAATAATAATAATATATAAATCCTGTATAATAATAATAATAATATATAAATCCTGTATAATAATAAAAATAATATATAAATCCTGTATAATAATAATAATAATATATAATTTGTGTATTATAATAATAATAATATAATATAAATCCTGTATAATAATAATAATAATATATAAATCGTGTATAATAATAAAAATAATATATAAATCCTGTATAATAATAATAATAACTGTGTATGGATACCACTTCATCAGGTTGTTTAGGATTTGCCCTTATATTAAAAAGGATTCATAAATGGGAAGGAGATTGTACAATCAGATTGTATAGTGTATGGCCATCTTAAAGGGAACTGCACAATTATATTGTATAGTGTATGTCCATCTCAAAGGAGATTGTACAATCAGATTGCATAGTGTATGTTCATCTTAAAAGAAACGGTACAATCAGATTGCACGGCGCATGTCCGTCTTAGGGGAGGTCGTGCAATCAGGTTGCACGGCGCATGTCCGTCTTAGGGGAGATCGTGCAATCAGATTGCACGGCGCATGTCCGTCTTAGGGGAGATCGTGCAATCAGATTGCACGGCGCATGTCCGTCTTAGGGGAGATCGTGCAATCAGATTGCACGGCCCATGTCCTTCTTAGGGGAGGTCGTACAATCTGATTGCATAGTATATGTCTGTCTTAGAGGAGATCGTACAATCTGATTGCATAGTATATGTCCGTCTTAGAGGCGAATGTATCGTGTTTGGCCATCTCAGCTGTAAAGGAACTAAAGCCATGTCTGCGATAACTGCGGAGGGACTACAAGTCCCAGCATAAGAGATGAAATCCATCATATACCGTCTTCTGTCCCCGGGAAGGGTGGATGAGGCCAGGCACATAGTGACTGGAAGGTAAGGCTGGGACCTGTAGTTCCACACAAAATAACTGGCTGATAAACCTACCAACACAGTAACCCATAGCAACCAGTCAGCTGTCACTAGGATACACACTCTTCTCGGTTGCTATGGGCGACTGCATTCCAGGAGCCCCGCACAGGAGGAGTGAAATGAATGTTACGCCCCCTGCTGGCGGAGGACTAGCAGTCCCAGCACACCCCGAGCCTGTGGTGGACGGGTATTCCCACCCAGGCCGGTGTAGAGGACGTGCCTGGCCCTGTCACCCCGCACACAGGCTGCACACATTGCCAGTGACGTGAGGAGCCCGCTTTATACCAGCGCCAACCCCGTCCCCGCCATCTCACCCTCTCTTCGCAGCTCCCTCCACTTTCCGCTCTCCCCGGGCTCCGACAACCCGGAAATACAAGCCGCAGCTTCGGCCACAAGCACAAAATGGAGTCACCGCAAGGGGCGTGCCGCACCGCCCCGGGACGTCATCGCGTCAGAGCGCCTCAGCCGGGCAGCGTAGTGAGGGAGCGGCCATGTTGGGAGGGGCAGAGCGCTGTGCTGGGTAAAGGGGGTGGGGGGATCGTGTGTGCTGGAGGAGGAGGGCGGGGTCAGTCAGCTTAGCAGGGTGTTATCTCAGTTTAGGGTTGAACATTGTAGAGATCCCTGATGTCACAGATAGGGGGCGTATGTAAAATTATAATACAATCCTGCTTAGGATGCCAGTGTGTGATCTGGACACCCATTTCAGTCATTGGAAATCTGTAATAACCACTTGCCCTCTGAGGATTTACCCCTGTTCCTCACCAGGCCATGCAGGCGCTGCATTACTTTAACTAACAATTGCACGGTCATGCAACGCTGCACCCAAATGGAATTTACGTCCTTTTTTTCCCACAAATCAAGCTTTCTTTCAGTGGTATGTGATTGCCTGTGCGTTTTTTACTTTTTGCGCTATAAACTAAAATGACCGACAATTTTGAAAAAAACCCCAATACACAGTGATCAGGGATGAGCTCAGGTGGGTTTGGATACTATTGGGATGTTATTCCACTAGAAGTTGTCAGCATAGCACCAATCATAAGCAGCGGAGGCACTCCCCGCCCCCACTGCCATCCTTCTATACACTCACCGGCCACTTTATCAGGTACACCCGTTCAATTGCTTGGTAACGCAACTTGCTAACCAGCCAATCACATGACAGCAACTCAAGACCAGGGACGGACTGACCATTTGGAAACTCGGACACTGCCCGAGGGCCCGGGGTCAGTACGGGGCCCCATGAGATGCCCCTGGTACCTTTTTAATAGGCTTTTTTGAGTTTGGGCAAGGACACAGGGGCCCCATGATCCCCTATTGCCCGAGGGGCCCCATGAGTTGTCAGTCCGCCCCTGCTCAAGACATTTATCCCCCGGTCACACCGATCTTGACTTTGAAATCGTGCAACCTAGGCAGGCCATAGACGGGCCGTTTATCGGCTGAATTTTTGGCCGATAAACGAAAAATTGGTTGGCCCCGTTGCCAATGCTGCCACCCATGTCCACGAAAAACGGCTGTTTTTTGCGGATTTTCCAGCATGACCGATAAAAATAAATGAGGAGATCCGTGAAAAACGGCCGACGGGCTGGCCCCACTAATGGCGTGATTATTGGCCAATTTTTTGTGCGGACGAAAATTCGGTCAATAAATGACCCGTCTATGGCCTGCATTACAGTGAAGTCGCACGATTTCAAAGTCGGATGAAATGCCAATTTGAGGTGCGATTTGCAAGACATCTGACACAGATGTCTATGCAAATTGCACCAAAAGTAGTGCATGGGCTACTTAAGAAATCGGCATAATTGCAGACAATAGAGTGCGACTTGCCATGCGATTTGCAAGTTGTATAGCATGAAAATCGCATGCCAAGTTGCATCCAGTGTGACCGGGGACTTAGGCATCTAGACGTGGTGAAAACCATTCGCTGAAGTTTAACCACTTGCCCTCCTTTTACCCCCCTTCCTGACCAGGCCATTTTTTTGCGATATGGCGCTGTGTTACTTTAACTGACAATTGCGCGGTCATGCAGCACCAGGTACATGAATTGAGGGGCAGGACCATCAAACACATCAGTCGATCAGCGAGAGGAGGAGATCGGGACAACTTCCTCCTCTGTCGTGAAGCTTATTGGATCCAGGGGCGGACTGACCATTTGGAAACTCGGACACTGCCCGAGGGCCCGGGCTCAGTAGGGGGCCCCATGAGATGCCCCTGGTACCTTTTTCATAGGCTTTTTTGAGTTTGGGCAAGGACACAGGGGCCCCATGATCCCCTATAGCCCGGGGGTCCCATGAGTTGTCAGTCCGCCCCTGATTGGATCCATAACCTCGACACAACACAACCAGGGGGACTTAATATTAACACATCATATTTTGCTTTTTGGATCGCACATAAAAACACCACCCAATTGGAATTACAGCACAATTTGTCAGTAGGCAAAGGCCAGTTCATCAGAAAAATTGAGACACCCTAATCAATTTTTTTTTTTGCAACAAAGTCTCTACCCTTTAAAAATTTATAAATTGGGTTAATTTTAATGGTACATTTGTAAAGATTTTACAAAAAAAATTCCTTTTCTCATCAGCAGTTAGAGAATTTTTGTGACTTCTATCAATATCAAACAGAGCACTGGTTAAAGCCTGTAGGAGGAGTTTTCATTCTTCCCTGATTGTCCTATGAGGCTGTAGGACCCCTGACCTCTGTCAGAACAGTGCTGATTGGTCCTGTGCTGAGCACATACACTCTCCCAAGAAAACAAAATTCTCTATAGCAATACACACAAAACTGAGCAGTTTGCCCCCAAGGCTCTGTTTTATCAGGAGTTGGATTGGGGTCAGTAGAAGAAAGGGAGGATCAGAGAAGACAGGATCAAACATCTTTTGTTTACACAATGCAGAGGATTAACCCCTTAGGTTCCATAGTGGGAATACCAAGCATGCTTTACTGAGTATACAGACTGATTTTACTGCTGTGGGTTTAGTAACACTTTAACTGTATCGGCAGCTGTCAGGAAAAGCTTTGTCATAATACAAATGGAATTCTGAGGCTCATAAGTATGCACCGGTCGGGAACGGGCAAAGCAGATGTGCATGGACATTCCTGCCTGCTTCAGCTGCTTCAGCTGCTTCAGTCCAGCACGCTCTCTTCTTGCTTCTGCTTCCTATAGCACATCCACAGCCTGTCATCAGACAAGTACCATGCTAGCCTGTCTGCTACCAGCCTATTTCACTGTGACATCTGTCCGCTGTCAGCTGCTCTGTTTCCTGGAATCATCCTGATGAAGTGTCAGCTACTACCTACGCAGACTACCAGACTGACCATAGGCTACCCCTTCTGCAACAAAATTTTCCAAGTTTATAATAAAATTATGGACATATCCTATGGGGTATCCCAAGGGGTGTACTTATAGAGGTTGCAGGGGTCACATTTGCAACCCAGCCCCATGCTCCAGGGGGCCCATGCAGCTTCCCTGTACGCCTGAATAGGAGTGGCAACAGGGGCGACATATAGAGGAACTGATGCCCTCCATTTTCCTCTTGCAGCCTGCTTCTCCTCCTCTCCCTTCCATCATCATTCAGCGGATGCAGGAGGAAAATTGAGGGCATCTGTTCCTCTATATGCAACCCATGCTGTTCCTCCTATCTAGACCCATCTTCCCCAGGCCCCTGTGTGATACCTTCTCCCCCCCAGTTCCCAAAGCACTGCCAGGTTCCTCCCTCCACTCTCCCACCAGCTACTACGGGGGATGCTTGCAGGATGGAGAGTGGGGAAAGGGACCGGTAAATATGTAATTTACCAGCCCCTTCCTTTCCTGAATGGACAGAGTCAGTGATTGATACCATTCATTGACTCTTTTCATTCAAAACTGAGGTATAATAGACTGTGTTTACTATGCATCAGTTAGTCAATAAACAGAAAGCTCTATACAGAGTTATTCCTATCCATTCCTTCTGTGCTGCTGAGGCTGCAGAGATGGAGATTGAGGGCTGCGTCCTCAATCTTCTTTCTCTGTCTCAAAGGTGGAACATCAGAAGTCTGTTTAGACCCCTTGCTATCTGACCAAAGCCCCCCCCCCGTGGCTCCTAAGAAAACTGTAAAAAATAATAAAAAATAAAATTGTAAATAAATAAAATAAAATGATAAAAAAAATTGTAGTAGAAGTAGTAGATAGTAGTAATAAAAAAAAATAAATACAAAACTACTGATACCAGTGGTGAAACTGTGAAAGTCGCGTTCCGCCAACATAGGGTGGGGGCTCAAGATGGCAGGAAGGGGGCCTGCTGCAGAACATGTGAAAGGGACCCGTTGTGAGACTATAATAAAAAGGGTCCCACAGCAGACGTAAATGGCCCTGGGCCTACAGGGAAGGGTCCCAGCCGGGGGTCAGGAGAGACCTTCATGATTTCTTGCACTGGGGCCCTGAAGTGTCTAATTATGCCTCTGATCATCCGCATATACCCCAAGTTAGATGTTCAAAACTATATAGTATTCCGAACGATAAGGTTCCCTCTGGTTGATTAACCTGTCCCGTGTAAAACGTTTTGTCAGATTTTTGTCTTATATACTTATACATGGTGACATGTTGTATTACTCTTTGTCCGTTTGCAAACCTTTCTTATAATATAAAAAAATATAAGAAACAACAACCAAGTGGTCACACCTTAGTTATAAATGCCAACATCCCTGAATCTTTAAATATATCTTACTATGTTTAGATGGGACTTTTCAGGCACTCTGCTCATACACGCACATGTCATTCTAAATTTTTATTTATTAGAAACTTGTTAAAATAACATAGATAAAAATAAAAACAATATATCAGGCTATGATAATGATCAAAGCGTGTTGGGGACAATTCTTTTCACCTCCAACATGTTTTGAATAGACTGTTTTTCTTCCTTAGGGGAACGAGAATCTGTAAGAGACCCAAGTGATCATGGTTAACATATGGCCAAAATCATTGCTGTGCTGAAAAAGTCACCCAGTAAACCCTCCAGGTAAACTCCAAGGAGTGCCTTCCTCAGCAAAACCCAAGACGCCACTTCTTCTCTGCAGGTATTGCTTGGGATAGTACAAGATTTCCTTGAAATGATGACCTACCAGGGGCGGACTGACCATTTGGAAACTCGGGCACTGCCCGAGGGACCGGGGTCAGTAGGGGGCCCCATGAGATGCCCCTGGTACCTTTTTCATAGGCTTTTTTTGAGTTTGGCCAAGGACACAGGGACCCCATGATCCCCTATTGCCCAGGGGGCCCATGAGTTGTCAGTCCGCCCCTGTGACCAACCAATGCATCAAATAATGGCCCGATCCCAAAGAGCCCGGTGAGTGGTTGGAATAATCAGCTGAGAAGAAATTACTTAGAGCACCATCCAGCCCGAAGTTCCCATACGACAGAATGGGTTTGTGTGATGAACAAGAATAAATCTATGGAGGAGACACACAGACAGGAACAGGAACCGATTCCAGTGTCTTGTTCCAATGGGAATACGTTTGGACCTCTAACACATTGTCTAATTATTTATAATTTTAATATACCAAGGACGTTCATGTAAAACCGGCATTTTGAGATTATATAAGAAAAGAACAAATTTAAAGGAGTGGAAACTGCATTTATTTTTCAACATACTCCCCTGCTACATTTATATCCCAGTGTTTAACTAATACTTGGAAAGCTTCAGCATAGAGAGTTTTGCCCATTCGTCTGGACCATCCCAGGACAGCTGGCTTCACTTCGTCATCATTGTGTTCACTGTTCCCACAGAAAGATTCATCTCTTGTGCAAGTTTACAAGAGGTTATGGTTCGATTATCCAGGATCAGGTTTTCCAGGAATGACTGCTGTGGGCTGGGAACCACCATGGCCAGGATCATCACTGACGTACGTACCGCCATCTTTGAAACGTTTACACAATTCAAGTGTCTTACTGCAGTTGAGCGTCTCATCACCGTACTGAGCTTGAAGTCTTCTGTAGATATCTGCGGGTTTTACGCCTTCGTTCTTAAGAAACGTCATCACCACACGCTGTTCCATGCACGCACTAACACTTTTGTCTGCCATCTTGATTAACGGTCTCTCGACTGGCCCACGACATGTGTGCAGCTTATCAGTAATAGGACACACTTACCACCACTACGTGTAGTACCGCTGTGCTAGCATTCCTTTTTATACCTGGAAAAAGAAAAGTCCCGGCTTGACTTAAATGCCTCTCGTACATATACAGTATACTGTTGCAGAGCTCCCTGCAACATCTCAGGAATCCATGAAGGACAACCAGGGGTGGACTGACCATTTGGGCACTAGAGCACTGCCCGAGGGCCCGGGGTCAGGAAAGGGCCCTATGAGATGCCCCTGGTACCTTTCATAGGCTTTTCTGGGTGTGCTTTGAGTGTAGGTGAGGACACAGGGGCCCCATGATCCCCTATTGCCCGGGGGCCCCATGAGTTGTCAGTCCGCCCCTGGGGACAACAATACCCTCTAATTAATATCTCCCTCTTTTTTTCCTTTCCATCTCCCCTCTCCTTTTCACTATTTATTTTTATTTTTGTAAACTCTCATATGTGAGATACAGACCCCTGAACAAGAGTTACCAGCGATCACCTAATAGTCCGTCATAAGACAGCAGAAAATTGATTAGAACAGTTTATACATCACTAAAGCGATGTCATATCTGTGAAGCATCTACTTTTAGCCCTGGTTCACACTAATGGGGTGGGGGAAACGCAGTTATTCCTGTGAGTTTGGGCAAGGACACAAGGGTCCCATGATCCCCTATTGCCCGGGGGCCCCATGAGTTGTCAGTCCACCCCTGGTCCTTTGTGCGCATTTTTGAAACATAAAGATTCACTTTTGATGATATTGGGTATGTGGGCCATCAACTAATGGGATAAGATAAATATGGATGCAGGAAATGTCTTTGATGATGGTCACCTTTTGGGACCTCCAGCACACCACTTACAGGTAGTTGTTTTCAAGACAATGTAGCTTTATCGTTCCCCTCCTTTTTTGATGAGGGTTAGACCCTTTCAGGTTATAGCATCAATTAGTCCTGATCTTGGCTTCTTTTGGACACATTGTTGATGAGCCAGTGATACCCTGCAGTTTTGTTACCCTTATTGTATTGTTCATATGTATTTGTTATGTATCTACAGTATATATGTATTATATGTTCTATACAGTTACTAGGTCACTTTCTGCTTCAACCACAAAACGCATCAAGACTTCCCTTCCCATCTGGACACCCCTCAAGCAACAATTGTTACTGAATTTCAATTATTAGCTACATTGCTGGTTATATAATTGAATACTATATTTAGTGAATATGAGGTACTGTTGTAGAAGGTACTTTTTGAAGGTACTTGGAACACTCCTGTTTGCAACAGGGTGGTTGTCATTTTGGCGGTGACGCGGTGCGCATGCGTGGACCGTATATAAACCCGATACACAACTGTCAGAGCTTAGTTGCTTTTCCTCTGAAGATGTGCGGTTGCACGAAAGCCCTCAGGAGATCAACTAGCTGTGACGTCAAGCCGCCGGAGCCACGAGCTGGTCCGGCAGCCATCTTTTTATGGTCAGTGTACCTGTCACCTCTTTTATTATATGAATGTCATTACAATAACATTCAGTGTTTTTTAAAACTACTACACTATGGGCGCAATTTTTATGGCTTCTATATGGAGCCTTTAAGCCTGCAGAAGTACCAGTCTGAACAAGTATCCAGAGGAAGGGAATCCCTGTAAACAGGTGGCTGACCCTAAAGGAGACCTCTGGAGCCAAGCAGACATCTTCCACTTACCGCAGAGCTGCCCATTCCTAAACGGATGCCCTACAGACACCCATCATACATCATTACCAGGGCGGCACTGCCCAAGGGCTCAGGGTCAGTAGGGGGCCCCATGAGATGCCCCTGGTACCTTTTTCATAGGCTTTTTTGAGTTTGGGCAAGGACACAGGGGCCCCATGATCCCCTATCCCCGGGGGCCCCATGAGTTGTCAGTCCACCCCTGATCATTACCATTAGTCCCTGAGGAGGAATTTCTTTATTTGCGCATATTCGATGCGCATCTGGTAAGCGCACAATCCTACCATTTTCTACAGTTATTATTTATATTGGCGGATTTTTGGAGTACTCATACTTATAGACTGATTCCTCCACCGTAGTTTTATTACAAGCGCTGCACTTTATTTTTCATTGTATTTCTGAGGTTTCTTTTGGTTGCCTGAGTGTACTAGCTGCTGCACAGGGAAGTGTTCACTACCGTATATAGATACTGGTTGTCATTTTAATTTTAGTTTGGATTTTATATTTTCCATGTATTAAAAATTGTTGTTTAATGTAAATACGTTGTGTCAAAGCACCTCAAAAATCAATTTTCACATTTTTCTAGTTCAGTTGTTAACGCGTTGCCCCCTCCCCTTGTTAGCCAACCTACTGTATATACTGTATAGGATATCTTTGTCCCCACACTATCCCTCAATAACATAAAATGCAAGGAGGAGGGCGGTTTCTAACATTTTAACACTATATTAGGACAGATCATATTCAAATCTAGTTTACAGCTGATAATGAAGAACTGCGAACACAGAAAGAGTTAGTTACAGATTACTCCACACATCCTTCTTAATTGCCCAAAGCAGGGAGAGCATGTAAAATTTTTAACCTGTTTCTGCCTGGCCAATAGCAGAATGGCGGCTGAGCGGGACTCTCGTCGATCCGGGTGGGCGTCATATGACGTCCTTCCCGAAACGCGCATCGCACATGCCCGTGCTCTGTCGAGATCTGTCACCAGCTGTGTACCTTGGACACAGCCGATGACATCTGTGTAGCAGCCCGTTGCCAGTACCACGTGTCCTGCTGTGACCAATCATGATGCTGTACTACACTGGTAACAGTATGTTAAAAAAAAAAAATTGAACATTTCTTAATTTTCCCAAAAGTTATGACAAAAAAATTACAACTTTAAAAAACTCTCCATGCCTTTTACTAAATACCTTTGACTGTCTACTTTGCAAAAAAGGGGTAATTTTGGGGATATCTGTACTGTTCTGACATTTTTGGGCATCAAGAAATTCGATTGGCTGTCAGTACTTCAGGATTTATTAATTTTCAGATATATCCCATAGTTTGTGAACCCTATAACTTTCCTACAAACTAAATAATAAATACTGATTTGGGTTATTTTCACCAAATAAATGTAGCAGAATACATCTTGGCCTAAATTTATGAAGAACAATTTATTAGTAGCAATATTTTATAACAGAAACAAAGAAAAATGTGGGGTTTTTTTCAAAAGTTTTGGTCTTTTTTCAGTAATTTAGCAAACAATAAAAACCCCAGTGGTGATTAAATACCACCAGTTGTGTGAACAAAATGATAAAAATGTAGTTTGGGTACAGTGTTGCATGACCACACAATTGTCATTCAAAGTGTGAGAGCTCTGAAAGCTGAAAACTGGCCTGGGCAGGAAGGGGGTGGAAGTGCCCAGTATTGAAGTGGTTAAGCAAGTAAAAAGCACTGAAAAAAGGTAACCAGCAATTTTGAAATATTTTTAAACCGTGCTATGTGAATGGGAACATGTAACAAATATAAAGTAGGCATAATCCCAATTTGGCTACAAAAGCATAAATACACTGTAAACATGTCTGCCTTTGATAATCTCCATTACATCAGAATTACATGGAAATGACAAGTTCCAGTTCCTTTCTGGCAAGATTGATAGATATTTTCTGAGCTCTCCTAAAATGTCTGAAAAAGGAAAACTATTGCGGTAACCCCATCTAAGGACTGCTAAACTCCAATAGAGACAGTTTTACATTTCCCGCAAGTAATAAAATAGAATATATTTGGAAATTTTAAAAGTTTACTTGAGTTGTTGTAAAATAAATTAATTTTTCTATCCCCAGTGTGTTCACAACATGAGCACCCTGCTATACCGCACTTATATACACCATTAACCTGCAATCAAGTGCGTTTATGTAAATTTGACTTTGAAATAACCTAGGTAATAACAGTTTAGCTACAACAGCAGACTTCGCAGAGACAGGCTTCATTTCATCTTGTACAATTTTAGCATAGCTAAGTTATTTGGATCAACTAGGCAGACATTTTATAATTGTTTCCCATGTTTTAATGTTCCAGGTTACTCCATAAAGAACACAGAGATATTCAGAAGCATTCAAAATATTCCTAACAACAATATTTTGGCAGGGGTGTATTTACCACAAGGCAAACAAGGCAGTTGCCTAGGGCGGCATTTTCCAGGGGGGGGCAGCACTGGCTCTCGGAAGAAGGGACACACACGGAATGGGGACCTGGTGGGTTCCGAGAGAGGCTGCGGGTTTCATGACGGTGTATGTACAGCCCGACTTTCGTCTGGAGCTGTGAAGGTGAGTGTCTTTCTCTCTCTCGCCATGGGGGATGGTGGCTGGTGTATGGGGGGCAGTGGTAGTAGAAGGTTCTCTTGGGTGGGAGGCAGGGGTGTTCTTGGTCAATGTCAGTCTCTCTCTTCGGGGGCGCCGATTTCTGTGTTGCCTGTGACAGCGGTAGTTTCTTAAAGAATTGCTATGAGTTCACTGATTAGGACAATGACAGTGGAACTAAACCCTCCTATCCTTCACAGGGAAGGAAGCTGCCATGTTAGCCTGTTTGATCTGCAGCTGCCATGATGCAGCACATGTGATCAGTTATGACACCAGCCATTTGATGACTGAACAGTTTGGTTGAGAACACAAGCAATAGTGATAGTTAGCATTCATGGCATGCTTTGAATGTAACTGTTTTTGGAAACAGTTAAGTTGATGGGTTTAGTTCCACTTTTAAGACCAACTCAGAGCTGGAGTACACCAGTACTCATAGCTGTACAGGGTAGCTATCATGAATGTGACAGCTTTCCGCACAGCCCCATTTAACTGTCGGCTGGGACAGTCCCAGGCTATGGGTCCATCAGGGTAGATATTTGTGGGTCAATCCACCAAGGATGAGGACCAAGCCTACCAGGCTATGGATCCATCAGTGTAAATATTTGTGGGTCAATTCACCAAGGATGAGGATCAAGCCTACCAGGCTATGGGTCCATCAGGGTAGATATTTGTGGGTCAATCCACCAATGATGAGGATCAAGCCTACCAGGCTATGGGTGCATCAATGTAGATATTTGTGGGTCAATCCACCAATGATAAGGACCAGTCCTACCAGGCTATGGATCCATCAGGGTAGATATTTGTGGAACAATCCACCAAGGATGTGGATCAAGCCTACCAGACTATGGGTCTATCAGGGTAGATATTTGTGGGTCAATTTACCAAGGATGAGGATCAAGCCTACCAGGCTATGGGTCCATCAGGGTAGATATTTGTGGGTCAATCCACCAATGATGAGGATCAAACCTACCAGGCTATGGGTCCATCAAGGTAGATATTTGTGGGTCAATCCACCAATGATAAGGACCAGTCCTACCAGGCTATGGATCCATCAGGGTAGATATTTGTGGGTCAATCCACCAAGGATGTGGATCAAGCCTACCAGACTATGGGTCTATCAGGGTAGATATTTGTGGGTCAATTTACCAAGGATGAGGATCAAGCCTACCAGGCTATGGGTCCATGAGGGCAGAAAATTGTGGGTCAATGTACCAAGCACAAGTACTGTCAAGTGGGAGGAAATTAACTTTCTCCTCCATACCCAGAAGTTCCACGTATTTTTCGTTTCTGACAGCAGTGAGTATGTGCTTCTGGGGAGGGGGCTTAAGTAAACCTGTTGTTTTGCCCTGCATGGGCAAAGCCATGCAGGGGCGGACTGAGAACTCATGGGGCCCCCAGGCAATAGGGGATCATGGGGCCCCTGTGTCCTTGCCCAAGCTCAAAAAAGCCTATGAAAAAGGTACCAGGGGCATCTCATGGGGCCCCCTACTGACCCCGGGCCCTCAGTAGGGGATCATGAGGCCCCTGTGTCCTTGCCCAAACTCAAAAAAGCCTATGAAAAAGGTACCAAGGGCATCTCATGGGGCCCCCTACTGACCCCGGGCCCTCGGAAAGTGCCCAAGTTTCCAAATGGTCAGTCCGCCCCTGAGCACATGTTCACTTTCGAATTTTGTGGCTTTAAATTATGTTGTTCCACTATAGCTATGCCTGATGATCAACAACATCCCTGTAAGCCACATCTCTTATATGCACTTTGACATTTAATTTTCAATTTTGACTGAAGTGTATCTTTAATTTGCACCCCAGCCCAAGTTATTGCACATTGAGCTACTGGGTTGCATGCTGTTTTGTTGCTCATCAGCAGAGTGACAGTAATGGTGCCTGCAAGCGAGACTGTAACATCATCTGTAAATGTCTCCGTCTCCAGCTGTTTCTCTGTGTAAGATTCCCCTTCCCTGTAGTTTTATGACTATTACCTGCAGAGTGCCTTTGGTCTGCCTCCAATTCTGCTCACACTGCAGCAAGAAGCTTATTTAAAGGACAACTCCAGCAAAATCAAAAGCAGGATTTTTTAAAATGAGATGATGAAACTGATAAATATATTTTATTTATTTATTTCAGGTACTTATATAGCACCGTCAATTTACGCAGCGCTTTACATATATATTGTACATTCACATCAGTCCCTAACCCTCAAGGGGTGTACAATCTAAGGTCCCTAACTCACATTCATACATACACATACCAGGGCCAATTTAGACAGGATCCAATTAACAGCATGTCTTTGGAGTGTGGCAGGAAACCAGAGTACCCGGAGGAATCCCACGCAGACACAGGGAGAACATGCAAACTCCAAGCAGGTGGTGCCGTGGTTGGGATTTGAACCAATGACCCTAGTGCTGCCAGACGGAAAATGCTAACCATTTAGCCACTGTGCTGCCCAATCAATGAACATTTTAATGGAAGCAATACTAATGAGCAGCCAGTATATGATGACTTCAGAGAAGTACATGCCAGGGGCGGACTGACCATTTGGAAACTCGGGCACTGCCGAGGGCCCGGGTTCAGTAGGGGGCCCCATGAGATGCCCCTGGTACCTTTTTCATAGGCTTTTTTGAGTTTGGGCAAGGACACAGGGGCCCCATGATCCTCTATTGCCCGGGGGCCCCATGAGTTGTCAGTCCACCCCTGGTACATGCCCATTGTCTCCACTGCATTTTGCTGATTGATGGAACAGAATCAAACTCCCATTGCTTTACCTGAGCTTGGCTTCTATTATTTGTAATACAATATAACCAGATTCATATAAATAATGTTAAATCATTTAAAGATTTAACAGCTGAACTGTACACAAAGCTCAATGCACAGCTGAACCACATAAATGGGAACTGTTTGTACGTACCACAGTACTTATAATTCTATTCAGACAACCTTTCAGGGACAGTGACAAAGATCTGAACCTGCACTACAGCCGCACAGCTTGGTCAAGAACACACCTCTAGACTGCTGATTGGACAGTGAAAAAGCAGCAGCACACTGATAAAGTCATCTTTCTTTTAAAGCTGCTCCCACTTATTGTCAGCATGTTCATTATTAGTACATGTGGACTAAAGTAGATCCTGATTGGCTCAAAGTGTTTGCCCTCCCTCGTCCATTCTAAGAAGGCACAAATTCAGGTAATTATACTAGTTGTATTTTAAAATACATGTAATTATTTTTACTAGTAAATAGATAACTGTTTTAACTGCCCTGTCTTGAATTCAAATGTATGTCTATCCTGGAATCAGCAAAAGCCCTCATGCACACTGGACGTGCTGTTTTTGGCATTTGACATTTTTTTCTACAGTCAATAAACCCCCCAGCATGTTATCCTTTGTGTCCATGCACATAGACTGTAATCAATGTTTTTTGGCTGGGACGTTTTTTGGCTGGAAAAAAACCCAAAACTAGTGGGTTTCTAGAGGGTTTTTTCAGCTGTAAAAACGCTCTAACGCTGAAAAATGTGGCAAAAGCAAAGCAGCGTTTTTGGACATTTTTGTTGACCACCACAAAATTATTTTTTTTGATTAAAAAAAATGCTTAAAAACACAGACGCAAAAATGCTAAAAAAAATCTGAAAAACTCGCGTTTTTATCGTGACTGTACACAGTTAACCTTACCAGCGTTAACAAAATGTCAAGTATGCATGAGGGCTAAGGATTAAAGAGTTCCTGTTATACTTGAACTGGTGACAATTAATTTTGGATAGAAAGGGTTATGCAGGCCATACATGATTCGAATTCCGAAAGATTTTCGTACTAAAATCTGACCTAAGACTAATTGGCCGATTTTCGCTCTGTTAGTGGGGCAATGGCATCGGCTGGTTTTTGTGGTTCCTTCCCATTTTGTTTATTGGGCATGTAGCAATCGTGCATACAGAGATGGACGCGGTCATCCATTTTGCTCCAAACCCCTCCATCTTGTATCTCTCTCTCCCAAATTAGATTCCTCCGATATCCCCCCTCCCTCTCTGTTGAGTGACATGTGGTCTGGATAAGGCAGAGGTCACAGGCAAGTCAAGGCTCAGCGGGAGAGCTCCAGGGCTATAAAATTCCAACTGAGCTGGTGCCTAGATGTCTGTTAACTTCTCAATCTGGGATATCGTAAAGCCATAAACCAAGTCCTTCACTGAGCTCAAAGACATTCCAGATAAACAGTAAACCAGACACCGCATTCAACATCCATTTTCCCCTATGATTACATATCTTGGATTATGAAAGACTTACATAAAAACCGGGCATATATTCAGATCGGTCTCGTTAATACAAGTCGTCTACATCCCCTAGCTGGCATCCTTAACCATCCCAGCAGGTATGTCATATTTCATACCTAGACATTCAGCAGGGTATTCTGCGTATTAATCTACTAGTGGCAAGGCTGCTAAATGCACCGAGAATAAGTTATGAACCATGACTTTGGTTCTAGCTTGGGTCTCCGCCCCAACACCCCTCCCCAAATGAGGTGATTGGTTCTCTTCTTTAAGGTGACACCCTGCTGAGTTCCTAGAAAAAGCTAAGGTGAGCTGAGTTGAAGTTGAAGATTCTCCCTTTTAACATTGGAACTAACTTTGGGAGTTAAGGCATCCTTTTGGCTCTGAAACCTGATCTGCTTAAACCAAGGCTGACGGCAAGTACTTTATCCCTCTAAACTTCTTTCTGTTATCTCTTTGCTGCGCTATTGTTTTCTGTATATTTATATATACATATATTGGCTACACCTTTTTCTGTAAATATTTTTATTGCACCCTTTTGACCTCTTAGTAATAAATCTTACTTTCTGAAAGCTCTTTAATGCAAACTAAGAACCCCTGCCTCTGAAGAGCGCTACTGTGTGTGTGTTTTAAACTTCGGTATATCTCTGCCTGCGGTGACAGTGGTATATCGACGCTTATGCAAACATCATAGTGTTATTGCTGATATTGCTGAGTTTCCTCTTTCTCTGTACTAAAAGAAGGTGGTGGCAGTGTGAAGGGTTAATTGCGTAATTAACCTGACCCAGTAACAATCGCTCCGAGGCTGCAGATACACAGATTGTGGCCCATTAGCTGGAAAATCTTTGTGCAGGGTGCAGCTGGGCGTGGCATTGTTACGCATGTGACAGCGCGATTTTAGATTGGCTAGTCCTTCGGTCACGAGTTTGGTGAGAAGGGCTAGGGTCTGACGCCGCGATCGTCACAGGGCATGCTGGAAAATTTGTGAAAAATTACAGATTTTTTTAATTATTGGTGGCACCATCGGTTTACAGAACGAACGACGTTTCGATTTTCCAACGGAAAATCGTTCGGAATTCAAACCATGTATGGCCTGCATAAGGGTTAAGATTTCTGTTCAATATTTTATTCCTGTAATACCTTTGAAACTGTGTCCTAAAAGACCTGGGGCACCTAGACTAAAATATTGTACAGTTTATAGTATGCCATGAGGGTGATGCTTATTTTCCCTGTTTAATTCACTGATATTAAAAGACACACTCTAGGACCTGATCTGTGATTTTGTAAGTATGATTGTTGGGTATGTGCAGAGTGGTGTGGCGGGCGGTAAATCCCAATTTGTATAATCTCTTTTTATTAGAAATTTTGAGAGTACAAAACAACAATATGAAGGGAAAAAAAGACAGTAATAAAAAAAATTACAAGAAAAGGTGAGTCAATGGGTCCTAGAAACAATCAGAGCTAACCATGTACCTTGTGTACATACAGGTAAATAGGATACAGCATTGGTGTTATTATTATTATACAGTATTTATAAAGCGCCAATAGTTCGCTCAGCGCTGTACATTACAAAGGGGGACAGAACATGTGACAGAACAATACCAATACAATGCAAAACATGAGGGGATTGAGGGCCCTGCTCTTTCAAGCTTACAATCTAGGAGGGAGGGGATGGTGGCACAGGAGGAGATAGCTGTGGGGGATGGAGTGGTAGGAAGAGTGGAGGAGGTTGGCAAGTTAGCAGGGGGTGGGGTAGGCTTCCCTGAAGAGATGGGTTTTCAGGGTGCGCCAAAAGGAGAGGAGAGTAGGTGATAATCTGATGGGCTGGGGCAGGGAGTTCCAGAGGATGGATGACACCCTGGAGAAGTCCTGGAGGCGGGCATGGGAGGAGGAGACCAGGGAACTGTGTTATGATCCTCCTAACACAGTACTACAGCCAACTGCAAAGGATTGCAAAGGTAGATCTCCATAATCTGCACATGTCATAAGTAAGAATCACATATGGTAAATCACCAAAAAATGGTGTATTGAAGAGATAGTATAACAGTGCAAACAGACTCAGTGGGGAGGCTCACCCAACTGGGGCACTTAGAACAGTTCAGAGCAGAGACAGTGGTGTGTTTTCGAGTTGCCGACAGTGTCTGCCACGAGGAGCGGAGTGTGGCCTGGCCAGTGCAACCCAATTGGGAAGCTTTCTGAGGAGGTAGACGTAGTCCCTACTCTTTCCCTACTCCCCCAGAACCTTCCCCTACCACTAGTACTGTCCCTGACAAACGGGTGACCTGTCCCTACACTAGCCACTTGCAAAAGGTGCGCCAAAACCCAGGAGAAGGGACTTAAAAAGACTCCACTTGACCCAAGATGACTGTCAGGGTCACCAGGGTCCAGTGCATGCAACCAGATCACTGCTCCCAGTGATTAAGGAAACCACATAGAATCCCGGTTCTCTCAACTTCCTCCGCCACTACAGCTGAGCGCCACTTGCAGTAGAGAATAAAGACTGCACCTGCATACAAGATATCCTGACTCAACATCAAAATCATGCGTGATACTGCTTAATATACATATATATATATATAATTAAATAAAAAGTTGTAGAACTAAAGGATGTTCCAAAGGCATATTTTTTTATATATATATTGTGTAAATAAAATTATAATAATGTGTCATTGTTAAGTATTAAGCATTAATTTGTTTAGAAATATAATATGGATTGTGAACAAGTAGACACCAGATACCAGTGGAGGTAAAAATGGGTGACCAAGATTGAAATACATTTATCTACAGGTTCATTCTTGGGATGAGAGCAACAGTTTGCAATAGACACCCAACTTGCAAGGCCATTAGAAGACCTGGGGCACATGTCCTGGGTGCCAGGGTTATCTGGGGCACATGTCCTGCGTGGCAGGGTCACCTGAGGCACATGTCCTGGGTGCCAGGGTCACCTGAGGCACACGTCCTAGGTGCAAGGATCACTTGGGGCACATGTCCTGGGTGCCAGGGTTACCTGGGGCACATGTCCTAGGTGCAAAGATCACCTGGGGCACATGTCCTGGGTGCCAGGGTCATCCGAGGCACATATCCTGTGTGCCAGGGTCACCTGGGGCACATGTCCTGGGTGTCAAGGTCATCTGGGGCACATGTCCTGGTTGCTAGGGTCACCTAGGGCACATGTCCTGGGTGACAGGGTCACCTGGGGCACATGTCCTGGGTGCCAGGGTCACCTGGGGCACATGTCCTGGGTGCCAGGGTCACCTGGGGCACATGTCCTGGGTGCAAGGATCACCTGGGGCACATGTCCTGGGTGCCAGGGTCAACCGAGGTACATATCCTAAGTGCCAGGGTTACCTGGGGCACATGTCCTGGGTGCCAGGGTCACCTGGGGCACATGTCCTGGGTGCCAGGGTCACCTGGGGCACATGTCCTGGGTGCCAGGGTCACCTGGGGCACATGTCCTGGGTGCCAGGGTAATCTGGGGCACATGTCCTGGGTGCCAGGGTCACCTGGGGCACATGTCCTGGGTGCCAGGGTTACTTGGGGCACATGTCTTGGGTGCCAGGGTCTTGCAACGTCCCCCTGCTTTTAAATTTGTCCTTACTTACCATTTGAGTGGGTAAAAAGAAGGTGAGAATGGGGAGGGAATTTTTAAAGAAGAAATAGAAAAGAACAAGAATACCACAGAAAGAAAGAAATGTATTGTTCCAATTATATAGGGGTCTAAATACTGTATACATAAAAATGGAGGCAGCCTTTGCTGACCTTTCCCTTAGAAAATAGTAGTGGCTTGGCTATCATGCTGACCCCATGACATGAGTACTGAGTCACTGACCTGAAACAAGCATGTAAATAAAGTAATCAACAGTTCTAATTTTTGTTACAAATTCCAGATCAGCATTCTTGTTCTGAGTCAGTGACTCTGAAAGCATCAAAGCCAGCGGGCTAGGATGACAATCAGAAAAACTGTGTTTCCAGGAGGAGGTCAGCAATGCCAGGTGTAATTATCACAAATGGTTCATGTGACAATGGAAGAACCAAAGGTTTAGTAGTTCAAGTGTTACTAAACCCACAACAGTAAAATGAATCTGTATGTGCAGTAAAACATGCTTGTTATACTCACTGTGGAACCTAAGTGGTTAATCCTCTGCATTATGTAAAAACGCTGTTTGATCCTGTCTTCTCTGATCCTCCCCTTCTTCCAGTGCTCCCCACTTATCTCCTGATAAGACATATTGTGTGGAGCAACTGTGCACATGCTCAGTTTGCATCGCTAGAAAGGTTTTTTTTTCTTGGGAGAGTGCATGTCATCAGCACAGGGCCAATCAGCACTGTCCAGACAGAGGTCAGGGGTCCTGCATCCTCCTACAGCAGAATTAAAGCTCCTCCTACAAGCTGTAACCAGTGCTCTGCTGGACACTGACAGAAGTCACAAGACTGCTCTAACTGCTGATGAGAAAAGGTATTTAGCAGTTTATATTTACTAAAATAATTGTATTTCCATGGTCTGTGTACAGTGGGAGACCAGATATAGTGAATGCAGGGTCCTGGGTTTAGGAACACTTTCAGTCTTAGCATCTAATTCCTTAAATGCTACATCTTTAGGTCCTTATTTCAAAATAAAATGAAAATGGATAGTCCAAGCCTTGATCAAAAGGGTAGAGATACAGTATATTCGCAATGCTTGTATGTTTGTAGATTGCAGAGTTTGCTGCAACTATAATGAGTATTCTAATAGAGTTTTTGTATTTTTTTTCTTTGTTAAGTCCTTAATTACCTGATGTGTTGAGTCACTTCCGTCATTGAAGTTTTTACCTTTTATTCTTTCATGGCCATTGCATCTGGGGGAGAGGAGCAAGGAGGATTGTGGATATGCTGATATTGTCATATTACCTTCCTATTTGGAGTTTTTCAAAGCGATATTTGCCGACCAGGGACGGACTGATCATTTGGAAACTCGGGCGCTGCCCGAGGGCCCGGGGTCACTAGGGGGCCCCATGAGATGCCCCTGGTGCCTTTTTCATAGGCTTTTTTGAGTTTGGGCAAGGACACAGGGGCTCCATGATCCCCTATTGCCCGGGGGCCCCATGAGTTGTCAGTCCGCCCCTGATGCCGACCATGAGAGTGGGAGGCATGGAAATTTGGTGAGTGTATGCCCAAAAGGGGAAATGCTTTTTCTTGAATACGTGGTGATTTCGGTTTTGGGAAGTAAATAGAAGATTATTACGTTGGAATGAATTTATGGACTTTTATCAGTTTTTTATCAATTTTATAATTTGCCACTTTAAGACTGATTTTTTGTTCACAGCGCCACTGAATCACTTAGGGTTCATTTATTGTTTATAATGTTTAGAGGCTGAGTTTGCCTTTATTAACATAGGCCATGTCACAACGTCCTGTCCACTGCTGACTCCTTGTTAAGGACCGACTGGCGGTAGCCTCTAGCGACCCACAGGCCGGAATCCCTCAGGGCGCGGAATCTAAGCCCCAGTCTGCTGTTTCACCAGAACCCCTGATGGTGGGGGTGGACTTGAAGCAGTCTGAGACCAGGTTGCAACCCCCAAGTTCAACCAGCTGTGGTAGAGGTGGATTTGCCAGTGGTAGGTACAAGTGAGAGTCAGATGTGAAGAGGTAGCGTGTAACGTAGTCAGACAGGCCAGGTCGGTAACAGCAGAGGCAGACGGTACAGATCAGCAGGCAAAAGGATAAACGGGTCACAGTCCAGGTTCAGCAACAGGAGGTCAGGTAAACAGGAGAAAGCAAAAGAATGGTCAGACAAGCCAGGGATCAGGGCAGGAGAGAATCACGATAATCCGGGTCAGGCAAGTTCGGCAACAAAGGCAATCTCAGGTACTAGGAACAGGAACACAGGAATAAGACCATACGGCAATGTGAGCATTGCAAGAGCTGGTTTAAATAGCCCGCCCGGCACTGACAGGCGTGCCTGGGTCCTAGTGCCTGCCAGCACTGTCATTGGTCACAGGCGCACCTGGGTCCTAGTGCCCGCCTGCCTCTATCTCTTGTCGGAATCCTACGCATGTGCAGATTCATGCGTCGTGGTGATCTTCTCGTTCCCTGACACTCCTGTACTCCGCCCTGCTGACCCCCTGTCCTCCTTTATGCTGACCGCCCATCTTCTGCTCTGACAGCCCATCCTCTACCATGCTGAGCACTCATCCTCTGCCCTGCTAACCCACTACACACCACCCTGCTGCCCCCACTGCCCTGCTGTCCCTATAAACTGCCCTACAAACTGCCGATCCCTGCCCTCTGCTCCACTAACCCCTATCCTCTGCCTTGCTGACCTCCAGTACAATGTCCTATTTATTCCTGTTTTTGTATACTGCCCTAATGACCTCCTGTCCTCGGCCCCATGATCTTTTTTACTGTACCCCCAAATCAAATCAGCTAGATTCAGCCCTGCTATTCGATCAGCTGGAATAGTCCTACACACATGGTTTGTCTTATGTACACCTCAGTGTTCTGCTTCCACATGGATTCTCTCAGACTTGGGGAGAGCTCAGGCTCTTGACAGGAGAACCTGCCAAGCTACCAATGAGTCATGGGAGATCGTCACCCTACAGTACAGTATGCCACCTTTCAGTTGTAAGGATGGAAGTATCTGTTCTCCTGTCCTTCCCCGGATGGCCATTTCATCATGTTTATCTAAGGAATAGCGGCGATCCACACAGCCATCTTTGAACATGGAGCTCTGCCTGTACTAAGTCATTGCAAATCGTATTACATTTCGATCTGTCAAGGAGGAGGTTTGAACACTGGTAAACAAAAAACGGTAAACAAAAACGTTGAAGTGGAAGTTTTGGCTAATAGACAGATGGCAGCATTGTATTCTTTCTTCAAGCCTTAACGAGTCCCTTTGTGCATTCTGCTGTGATTTTATTAACACTGTTTGCTCAAGCGCTAAAGTAAATCACGAACTTACTTTATGTTAGATCCATCGTAACCAATGTTTACTTCTATCAGTCCAGCGCTATCACACCCACATCATGCATAGAGGGGACCGTGAAACTCTTGGAGTTCTATGTGTTTAAATTCAGGGGAAACCATGTCTGAGATCAGAGTCAGTTCCATCACTGGGGTCCCTGGGTGGTAAGTGGTGTTAGATGTTCTCTACTGTGTGTATTCTAACCAATATTATGCCCCACCTGACTACTGTGAGAGTCTTGGCGATGAATGAGGTATTTTTAGGCGCAGTGGTTCTATGGAGTCCAACAGAAATATGAGTTTATGGTGAGGCAGTATTGCAACATTCCAAAAGACACCCAAATGATTCCAACTGTCTCCCAAAGGTTGACTGAATCTGCACCCTAGCATTCCAGTGCTTTCAAGACTCCAATCAATTGTCTAATCTCTTTAGGCTGCCTCAAGGAGGTAGGGCATCCCTCCCATTCCTCCATCCCTGAATGATGTTCAGCCCATGATCACCTGCAATGGCCCTTTTCCAGGCATGTGTATAAAAAACACCTGTAGAGGGTTTTGTCTTCAGAGTTTTACTCTCATTCAGGTGATCCCCACTACTTCTATGGGGAGTTTGTTGGCAGCCATGAATTAGATCAACAGAGTCTCCAAGATTATTTTCTAACTGGGAAAAGAGTGATGGAACAGGACTTCTTGGCTGCCCCAACCTGGTGGTGGTGGCCTTGCCTGTCGAGGAGGCCTTCGTAGTGGTGCGTGTCTCTTCAAGGTGGGGGGGTGGTGTTCTCTCTTCTTCTCTCAGGGTGTTATCACTCACACTTTAGTGTGGATAATTCAGTTTCATAGTTAGGTTGAAAAAAGACACTAATCTATCTAGTTCAATCAATTAAAAAAAAACACAGATAGAAAATCTCCATATACACTATCCTATGCCCATAGTTGATCCAGAGGAAGGCCAATAACCCCAGTAAAGCATGATCCAAATCATTCCAGTGGGGGTAAAATTCCTTCCTAATCCTCCAAGAGGCAATTGGATATTCCCTGGATCAACTACCTCTGGCATTATTATTCCAACTGGGGTTGAGCCCATAGTCGTCTCATTAAAGAGAGGCAGGCCAAAATCCTCTCAATTAAGCAAGGCAGACCATAGCCTTTTCATTTAGGAAAAGCACCCTGAGTGCTCTTATGTAGGAGAGACAGCCCATAGTCCTCCCATTTAGAAGAGACAGAACATAGCCTTCTTCTTTAGGACAGGCAGTCCATAGCTCTCCCATTTTGAAAAGACAGAATATAGCCCTCTCATTGAGGAAAGGCAGCCCATAGCCCTCCAATTTAGGAGAGATAGTCCCCCCATTTAGGAGAGGTACCCCGTAGTCCTCTCATTTAGAAGGGGCAACCCATATCTCTCTCATTTAGAAACGACAGCCCATAGACCTCACATTTAGGAAAGGTGGCCCATAGACCTCTTATTTAGTAGAGGTGGTCCATAGTCTTCTTATTTAGGAGAGGTAGCTGCTAGTTATCTTAGTATGGCTCAAACTGGCTTGTGTGTTCCTGTACCATTGGTTACAGGTCTAAAGAACTCTGGTCTCAGTTTTCTTTCCCAGAATGAGTGTGGACTCCCTGCTGCCATAGTATGAGAGCTGGCTGCTCATTGCTCAGGGTGATGCAGCTCCTTGCACTGATACCAAGCTGATTGACAAGATAAGGCAGAGTAGGAAGAGCACAATGCTCTCCACAATGATGCCTTTTCCTTTATTGCCAGTGGCCTCCAAGAAGCTCTACTCTCTGCTCTGTCTGAATCATATTGCCGAAGCCTTCCACGCCATGGAGCAAGCTGCTCCTCTTCTTTATTTAACCCTTTGAAAAGCTTCCAAAGGACCTGACAGTGTGATTTAAATCAGCCATCCTGCTGCAAAGCCCCAGAGAAGAACATTGTGCTCATGCACCCCCTAGATGACATCAGCGGCCTAACTGAAGCTTTGCTGCTGAGATTTGAAATTGGAACACTGCTTATGTTGTGATACTGGGAGGGTGAGTCTAATGGCTGCAGTGTCCCGGGACCCGGCCAGGACAAGTTAACACTAACTGTGAGTTTTTTGGTTAAACATCTGAGGAGTGGAAATGACCTACAGGTATGCAGTTCCATTAAACAACATGTTACACAATGTATTTAACCTAGTAGTGCTATTTGTGTGCTTAGGCTATTTTCTTAAAAATTTAACATTTGCTTTTAAAAACCTGCAAATATGGAAATACAGTACTTGTTGATCTGCTGGAAATGCACTCAGCTCTTAAGCCCTGTTGTGGGCTGACTACCCACAGCATGTTTATGGACTGAGTGTCATCAGCCTTGTCTAGTCTGTTTTACTAAACTACTTAACCACTTCCACTCTCAGATCTCTACAACATAAAGGTTAATCATTCTGTAGTCCAAGACAAAGAAGTATGGATGCTCTTTGACATAACTTGGGAAGTCTGCAGAGAACCCAGGACAGTGACAGACTGCTGGCAAGATCAACAAAAAAGTAGGGAATTGAATTTCTTGGCATGGTCTGTACACTTTCAATTTGCAGAATACCTCAAGGTTGTCATATTTCAAGGAGAGACATTGGACAGAGAGAGATAGTCAGGTCAGGACAGGACTAGGGGGGCATTCGCCTCTTGAGCTAAAACTAATAATTAATCAAAATAAACTTTGTGCTTTATGACATCCCCCCCCCTCACCACCTCTTACTATGCCCTCCAGTGAATGAGGCATCATGGCACACCTTGGGGTTGGTTTACTAAAACTGGAGAGTGCAAAAATGTGGCACAGCTGTGCATGGTAGCCAATCAGCTTCTAACGCCAGCTTGTTCAATTTTTGACAAAAAAACCTGAAAGCTGATGGGTTTCTGTGCAGATTTTGCACTCCAGTTTTAGTAAATCAACCCCATTTCATGTTATGCACTCTTTAGCCAACAGCAGCTCACCTTTATCTTGAAAACCCTAGTTAATTGTGTTTGTGTGTTTGCCACTCAGGCCAAGATTCTCATTGTCTCCTGACTGCAGTCTATAGGACCTGCTACATAATTTAAGGCTGAGATAGAGGGATCTTTTTCACATAAGATTTATACACTTTTCACCAAAGATTAACATTATAACTGGGTTTAATTTGAAAAATATATTAATTCTAGGTGAGAACTGTGTGAATCTCATGAGAAAACATTTAAAAAATGGAGCCCCCCCCGTGTCTAGAACAGCTTTTCTCAACCTTTCAAGACAAAGGAACCCTTAAAAATAACTTTTCAGTCTCATGGAACACTTGCTATAAATTACCATATCTACAGCTCAGGGTAAATTAATGTGGTGACCACTGGAAAGAATGTTCCTTATGCCTGTGCTCGTTGGGAAAATAACAGGTAGCTAAAAAGGTCATTGTTGTCCACGGTTGTCTATCTGAGAGTCAGAAACTGCTCATTGCTCAAGGAAGCCTTAACAAACTCCGAAGGAACCCTAGTGCTCTACAGAACCATCGCTGAGAAAGTCTGGTCTAGCATATTGAATGCTGAGAAATAATTTAAAGGGTAGAGTATAGTGATAAAAGGAAAGTATTTCTAGAGATTGAAAAATTTGCCTTCAGAAAATATGAGTACCCCACATACTGTATTGTTTTCCCCAGGAAAGATTGTTTCTGAAATTGCATGTACTTATTGTGGGTACATATAGTACTTTGTGGAGTTGCAGGTTTAGAGACCAACCAGTTCCCAGTCAATGCTAAGAGTGTAGTTTTGGAGGTTGAAACTATTTTTATTAGGTAAGTTCAGAGTCCAAATCTCTCTATTTATACTCAGACCAGTCATACGATCGAATATTTCCTTGTGATCACTTCAGAAAAGCAAACCACAGGACAATAAGGGGGGAAATGCAGTTATTCTTGTAGACAAGTATGCCACATGTAAATAGTGGTTATGTACAATGTAAATAGTCTATGAATAAAGACAGAACTGCTGATTCATGGTTTCCTCCAAGATGTCATTGTCATAATCAAATCAGCTCTGTTTTCATACCTGTCAACAGTTCAAATATATACTCCAGTCAAACATTAAACTGACTTGGTGGTAAATTTTTGGATTACCTGTTTGCTCCATACGCCCGTTGCTTGCTTAACCCTTATGCTGGACCGCTGTTTATGTGTTTTTTGCATACGTTAAAAAAAATCATTTTAGGCCTAAAGATTTGTTAAAAACCTCAAATGCTCCAGGCCCTGGAGAATAAAACGTTTCAACCACACATTTCCAGTACAAATATGTCAAAATTACACACATTCAACATATTGATCTACTCTTTGGTAAAATTAAAAAAATGAGGTTGTTCTGAACAAACTGAAACCCAACATGTCAATCCTTCAGATTTTTCCTGATGTGAAATGGCAACGAACTTCCACATAATTTTCCATAGCTGACACTTTACAAGCTTCTTCATGTCATCAGGTTAGAGTTAACTGTGAATAATGGCCCAATATTTATTGCTCTCACTCCAACGGGGATTACGGCATGCAACATGTACTGCCATCAATGTTTTCATATTGAGGCACCCAAGGAAGTTAACATTTTGTTGGGTGAGTTTAAATTGCTTGGGTATACCTTTAATTTTTTTTACTGCCCCCTGAAAGTTGATAGTTGGCTTGTCAGGTTTACATGCACTCCCTCCTATGTATAAAACCCCTCATTGCTACTGACATACCATATGTCAGCAGCAGTAGAAAGAGTGAATCATATTCAATGGCACTAAATCTGAGTATGTGAAAATGCAGGCAAGTTTAATGGTTCACCAGTCTCAAAGTCCGCTGCAGCCTTGAGGAAAGAGATGTTGGACAGCACAGGACCTTGTAAAGATAAGTTGCAGAGTAGGGCTATGAGGAACATGAAAAATCTGTTGAGTATTTATGAAGTTCAGACTAAAGCTGTCAGTCCACTACTGCCCTTTTAGTGAAAAATTGGACCCAGATGGAAAATTGTCATCCGAATAGCAGCTTCATTCAATGAGATAAAGATACTGTTTGGGTATCCAGCAGCTGCCATTAAAGGAGTTACCGCTGTGGAACAGAGTGCTGGTGGGAAACAGAGGATGATGGCACTCAGCAACCAATGATAGCCCGACCAACCTACTCACTAAGTGAGTCTTCAGGGACAGAGCAGGCACAGAGGTCATGTCTGTGATTCTGGACCTGGAAAGTGCTCTGCAGCTAACTTAAACCGGAGCTGCACCCAAAAGGGGAAGTTCCATTTTAAGGACTAGTCTCCCACTTCCTGTTAAGGATTGGCACCTTTGGGGAGTGGGCACCTGAAATTGACAGGTACCCACTTCCACTGCGATCACCTAGATGATCGGAAGCGGAAGTTGTCCTTCCCCCTCCCTCCCCGTAGTCTTCTGGGACACGTGACAGGTCCCAGAAGACTACGGGACCATTCCAAAAGTGAACCGCTACTTGCACATGAGTAGTGGGCACCCGGTTGTAAAGCCGCAAGCTATCACAACCGGGTGCCCACACTGAAGATGCCGTCGCTGGGAACACAGGACAGCCGGTGCCGGCTGCAGTGGGGACACAGCGGGATCGAGGGACAAGTGAGTGGCTGTTTTTTGTCAGCAGCTACAGTATTTTTTACTTTTTCCCTGGAACTCCACTTTAACCAGAGCTCAGTCTGCAAAGCATCCCATGCAGAAGTCAGTGCTCAAAGATTACTTCCAGGTTAGCTCCTCGATGTGCAGTCCAGCGGGGCTCAGATGCAGTACCAAGCTAAGCCAAGGCTGACCTTGCTGTATCATTGCAAATCATAGTGAAAGCCTCTAGCACCAGTGTAGAGAGTCTCAAATGAAGAAAAAAAATATAACAGTGCTAGCAAAATAATTGGTTAGTCTTTAAAGCGGCGTTCCACTCACATTGTGATAAAATAAAAGTCAGCAGCAACAAAAACTGTAGCAGCTGACTTTTAAAAAACAGCCACTTACCTGTCCCTCAATCCCGTGGTGTCTTTCCCGCAGCCCGTTTCACCAGCTGTCTGGTATTCCAGGCGCCGCATCTTCAGTGTGGGCACCCGGCTGTGACAGCTTGCGGCTTCACTGCACATGCGCGAGTAGCGCTCCGCTTCCTGAATGGTCCCTTAGTCTTCTGGGACCTGTTACAAGTCCCAGAAGACTACGGGGAGGGAGGGTAGGAGGACAACTTCCGCTTCCGATTGCCTAAGCAAATGCCGCGGAAGTGGGAGTGGGTATCTGTCAATTTCGGGTACCCGCTCCCCAAAGGTGCCAATCCTTAATGGGGAGCGAGAGACCAGTCTTTAAAGCTGAAATTCCCCTTTTGGGTGGAGCTCCGCTTTAAAGCAGCAGAACTAAAGAAACAATGTTTATCCTCCTTGGACATTAGCAAAAAGCAGGGGCATGCTGGTAGTAGGAAGGGCTGTCTTAGGCCGGCCCATGTTTTTTTTTGTTTGCCAGTGTCCTCCTGTAAACGGCAATATAACCCAACGTTTAAAGCTTTTGTATACCTCAATGGATACCAGTTAATGGATTTAGTTCAAATGACGCTGCAAATGTAAATGCAAGGCTCTTGCTGCATCTAACACCTTTGCCCTTCTCTTTGTACACAGAGGAGCAGTGCTGTCCTTAATTCATTACACATAATATATATATATATTCTGTACATACATACATACATACTTGCACATATACGCATGAGCCAAAATGCAAGTTGTAAACACTTTAATGGCTGAGTGCTTCCTCTTTATTTCCAGTGTCTCTACCCCTTTATTTCTGCCCACTTAAGTGCTAAATTACCTTACTTTGCCATAACCTTAAAATAAACAGATATAAAAACATTTATACAGTTTCCGTACAAAAAAAATCCCTTTACATAAACTCAGACATATTAACAGAACCCGTCCAGACGGGCTCAAACCCGGGCACACCATACAATCCAGTGACATGGCCTATGGCTGTACACAGGCGCAGGTGTGTACGCACTCAAACACTGCAATAAGTACCGTATATTTGAACATACGTATCTGCCTATACAGAGGGATTAGCCTGTCTGCAGATATGGGTGTACATATAGCCATACAGGTTCATGGAATAAACTGGTAACCCACAGCAAATGAGTAGATTTTGGCTCTTGCTTTCTTTGCTGCCCTGTAGAAATGCTTCTTAGGCAATGGATAATGTCAGAACTGAAGATCCTAAGAAGAAGAAGTAGCTTATTTAAAGCTATTCTGTCATTTAAAATGAAGCACTTGTCAGCTACTGTTATATCAGTGGATATGTTCTTGCTGGGCACTTGATTATGTGGAGTGTGTCTGTCTGCTGAGCATTCTTCGTGTGTTATATAAAGGGAGGCAGAAGGACATCCAAGTATGAACCGAGCCCCATTATAGCAGCAAATCTGCAAAATGCTGCATGGCGTTTTATAAACCTATTTGGTTAGCTGTGCAAACCTTGATCATTTATGGCATTGGAAAGCATCAAAGAAAGAAAAAGGAGAAAGAGGAGGAGGACAGTGGTGCAAGGAAGAAAATCAGCCATCTGCACGGCTTTTCTAATTTGCCCCTTTTACAGCTCATAGCTGACTGCATCTGCCGGCTATCATAGACGTGGGATCAGGCAATTGTTATCACGTCTATGTGCGGGTTATAGGGACATTGTCATTAAACCAAAAATTCTGCAGACATGCTGTACATCTTAAAAAATTAGTGGAAATACTTATATCCGCTGCCACCTGCGATGCCGAATGCCGCTCACCTTAAGAGAAATTGGTCCCCCCAATGTCTCCTGGGAAACATCTTATAGTCCCGTAGAAGTCATTTAGCAGTGCAAGGGTCACAGGCAATTGATACTCCTGTAAGTGTTGGTTTTCCAACAGACTCTTCAGTGGAACAATGTTTGGCAGCACAGAGAGCAGGAGAAGTATTTACACCAGGGTTTCTCAATCAGAGTTTCATGGAATGCAAGGGTTCCTCCAGAGGTTGCAAGGGTTGCTTAAGCAATGAGCAATTTCTGCCTCTCAGATAAGTTCCCACTGACACCATTGATCTTTCTAGCTATCTGTAAGGGGGTCATTCTTCCCAATGATCACAAGTGTAAGGAGCATTCTTCCCACTGACCATCACACTAATGCAACGTATATCATGAGTTGTATTGCAGGGGTTCCCTGAGACCAGAAAGTTATTTCAAGGGTTCCTCTGTGTTGAAAAGGTTGAGAAAGGTTGATTTACACAATAATTTTACAGGTACATACTTTCTGGAGACATTTGGTTTAGTAACAGGGCAGCCATTCTCAACCTTTTCAGCCCTGAGGAACTCTTAAAATAATGTTCTGCTCTTGGGGAACCCCTGTCAAAACCAAATAATTGGGAGTCAGTGGAAAAAAAGCCAACTATGTTTGTCGGTTGTGGGAAGAATGTCACCCTTACAGTTAGCTGAATAGACCATTGATGTTGTGCCATTGACTAGGCCAAGTGGTGTTGATCCCAGAACTATGCAAAGACCATCTTTGGGAGGTCAATCAGCCACAGCTCAAGGAACTCCTAGCAATCTCTCGAGGAACCCTAGGGTTCCACAGAACCCTGGTAGAGAATATCTGGTTTATTACCTAGCTGGTATATGCTGAAGAGGTGTTAAATAAAAGTACTGTAAAATGGAAAGACAAAACCAAGCCAGCAAGTGACCTGACTCTCACCTAAATCTGCCTATTGAGTGTCTGTATATCTGCAACCCAATTCACCTGTAAAGTAGTTTTTGAAGTGACTCTCGCCTTTTGTTCCATGTTGTGGAATTTTGTTCCAGCTTGTATTTTATATACAGACTGTATCTGTAAATGGTAGTGGTCATCTGTATATCAGAATATATAGTTTTCACCCATGCTTAACAGAAAGCTCCAGTTTTGCTAAAAAATACAATAACTGCTACAAAAAAACATTTTGTAATTGAATGCTATTAAAATGACCTTTTAATTTCACTTTATAGCCAATGTAACTTTCTAAGCAGCCCCCCAAAAAAGGTAAATGCCACTCACTGCAATACGGCAATCTGAGTAGGGTTTTGTACATGGGTAGTGTAGCAAATGATCTCTAATTTCCTGCTGTGCAACTGGCTCAATCTAGTCAAAGCATCTCTTGCAATAGGCATTTCAGTTTGTGTAAAACATTTTCTAAAACTAGCCATACACATGGCAATTTTCAGTCAGTTTGAACCACTTTCCATTTACCCGGAACTACACATGAAATTGCATGTAATTGCCAGGAACTAGGCAATCTGCTGCCCCATGAGTCTATGCAATCTACCTCGAGAATTTGGTCAATTGTGAAATTGAAGTGCAATTAACTGACCGCTTCAGTACAGCTTCGTGAAAAAGCACATCAAAACAGAAAAAAAAACTACAGTAATAGCATCAAAAGCGATCATATTTTTCTGCAGGATTCAGTTGGGGCAATTTTGATTCCATTTCCTTGTGGATGGTCAAGTACACTAGTCACTTGATTTGCAATTTCAGCAAATAATGGAATGAAAAGTTTGATAGCACACATTGCCATGTGTGTGGCCAATAGAAAGTTGAAACTTAGCCAAAAAAAAAAAAATCCCTAAAGCTTTAGTGACCTAACCTACCTGTAATGAAGTATGGACAACATTGTGCAGGAATCTTCTGTGCAAGGATGCCTGTCCTCTTCCTGCTGCCATGGGTAATAGCTTTTCTGAATCTTTTGCGAAGCTGCAGTGAACAAGCTCCCGACGGAGACCCATCCCCTTCTCCTCCATTGAGAAAAGCTTTTTTCATTGATTATACTGCATGTAACAGGATCTGTGAATAGGGGAGTGAATCTTGTGACTCATCGTACTCTACCCCATTCACAATTCCTGTTACATGCGGTGTGCACTATGAAACAACCTTTCTCAATGGAGGAGAAGGAGGTGGGTTCCCATCAGGGGCTTGTTCACTGCAGTTTCACAGAAGACTTGGAGCTATTAACATTTATTGGTGTGCACAGCGCAGCCACCCCTAGCAGCCAGTCAGAAATAATTCTCAACAGATCTAAGAGTAAATGGAATCTGATTGGTTGCTATAGGCTGCATTCTGCACACCATTCTTGCTCTTTGTGTTGCGCTATTAAATATGCCTGAATTATTATCATGGCTTTTCAGATATTAGCTGTGAACAGCAGCTGATATCAGAATTTGATACACATATATAGCTCTCACCAACCTCCTCCCAAAACTACAGAGGTGGAGGGTTCCTTGTAGCTATTGGGGACTTTAAATGAATACACTGAGGTGTGGATAGCTATGCTTTACATTACCGCCAGAGTCTGTTTCTGACATTAACCACCTCTCATATGCACATTTACATATATCGCTCAAGTTCCCACAACACGCAGTTTCATTAAGCATTTGTTTTTTGCTGCACAAAAAGAGCAAAATCTCTGTTATATAAATAAACCCCTGTACATCTACCTCCAAACGACACATAACATACATAGCAAGAATTAAGAACTCCCAGTAATAAGTATGTACACAATTCTGTAGCCTGCATACCTTCATATGCAGCAATGCAACCATATATATATATAATTTTTATATATACTGTTATTTCCATTCTGATCCCCCCATAAGAAAATAGCACAAATGAGACTATACATGTCATCTTCTTACAAAAATATCTGTGTCCATGACCCTTTCAAAGCCACCCATCCAGTCGAGTCCTGGCTGAAAAATTGTCAGCAGTACAGTAGGCGGCAATACCTACTGTATGGGTAAACATGATACAGCATTTTATATGGCACAGGTTGCGGAATGTCCTCTGTACTTCTGTACCGTAGGCAGTACAATATGTAGTGAGGTCTATGGCCAATCAGCAGCTTGTCTTCCACAGTCTGATCACTGGGCACTGGGTTCCAGCTTGTAGGACAGCTCAAACAAGAGGTTCTGGTTGTCGATGACCTGGAACTGGCGCACATAAGCTTTATTCTGGAGGTGAGTTGGGGAGACATCTGTGTCCAGTCCTGGGTGATAGAGAAAGACATAGAAAAATGGTAATCGTAATTAAGAACCACAAATTACGGAAGAGAAAGGCACACACATGATTGTTGTGAACTTGTGTAAAGAAGGGTTGGTCTACTCTGCAAGCCTTTTGGGCTTCCAGCATGTACCGCGGCCTTTATTAACCTTTTCAACACAGAGGAACCCTTGAAATAACTTTCCAGTCTTAGGGCACCCCTGCTAAAATTTACTGTGAAAATGTGGAATAGACTCCCTCAACAGTTGGTTCTGGCCAGCTCAGTGGATTGCTTTAAAAAAGGCCTTTCTTGGATACCCAGAATATAACCGGAAACTAACATTTATAAGTAACATTTATAGGTAAAGTTGATCCAGGGAATATCCGAATGCCTCTCTGGGGATCAGGAAGGAATTTTTTTTACCTGCAGGAGCAAATTGGTTCATGTTTTGCTGGGTTTTTTTTGCCTTCCTCTGGATCAACTGTGGTTGTAGGATTATAACTTTTTTTTTTTTTTAACTGGATGGACTTTTGTCTTTTTTTAGCCAGACTGACTATGTACTATGTACTCTATCTACAACTTGTATATATACAGTATATGTGTATATATATATATATATATATATATATATATTTAGCAGAATGGTCAATGATGTCAGTGGGAACTTATCTGAGAGGCAGGAATTGCTCATTGCTCAAGTAACCCTCAGCAACCTCTGGAGGAACCCTAGAACCTTGGTTGAGAAACCCTGATGTAGCATGTGGCTATAGAATGGGGGGTGAAACTACTAGAGGGTCTCGAGTTGTGTGTCCAAGATACTAGATGTTAAGTTGTTTCATGAGCCCATGTGTTTTCTTTAACCTTGGTGGGCTTCTTCTAACCGGCAACCCGACAATAACATGAATGGAGATGAGAGATGAGACACCTCAGCTGACATAGGGTGAGCTTCAAGCATTTGGGAACATAATGGAGCATATGGTAATGCAGCAATCCTCTTTATAGCTTGTGTAGGACATGGATTGTAGCAGTTAACACCAATTTTATTTCAGTAAAGAACTTAAAAAGACATAAATGTCTCATTTTGCATTGTACAAGGAGAGTACAGGAGAAGGCCTCAAGGAGGCCGGGAGCACAGACTGGGAGTGTTGCAGCAGTCAGCTCAGGCCAGGTGGTGGACTGGTGACTGGAACACGTATGTGAGTTAGAGCCCGTGGGAAGGATTTGGGCCATGCCACTCCATTTCTACAAAACTGTAGTTCTAGGTGCCTTGGTGGGCCAGAAACCGACTGAACAACCCAGCCATTGGGTGGCATTTCTTCCATGTGTATGGTGCGTTTGGTATTATACTTGGAGCATATTATTATTATACAGGATTTATATAGCGCCAACAGTTTGCTCAGCACTTTACAATATAAATATGTATAATTACAAAAGGACCATGGACTGCCAAAATCAGAAAAAAAATGAATATGTGAGTTGAAAACCTCAGCAGATTATCCCAAAGTTTTCATTTGGCAACGTAAAAGTAGACTTTCAACTTCATATGGCATTTCCCAAGTATGTGATATGCAATCATGGAAACAATATACATGCCTAATGCAATATCACATCTACCAGCAGATGGAGACACAGCACTAGAAGTGGCTAATACTGGCCGTCTCATTTGATGAGAACATTTTCTGTGAAATTGTGAGTTGGGAACATCATTAACATGGAGTAGTGGCCATTTTACTTGTAGAAACACATAGAAAAGGACTGACACGTGACTGTCAATTACATCTAAGGCTGTTGCAATTAATGAGAGTTTTTACCCCAAAAATAGAAGATTGCTGCTGTAAAAATACTACTCAGCTAGCAGTCTAGCAATGCATTGTAAGTAGTCACATATATTTGAATATTAATGTACGATCCTACACAGGAGAGAAGAATATTTTTGCACATTCCTCACCCCCTCCTCATGTACTTACTCATCTGGCTGCTCCGATATCTCCGAACGGTCCTCACTTTTTCTGCTATGGCGTGCTGTGAACAGGAAGAGAGCCAGTTACCATGACAACCTCACACTCCCTATCCTTCTATCTGATGCTCATACAGTTTGAGGCAACCACGATTAAAGCACGACTCCTATAAACATGCCATATCCAGATAGACGTGGGTTTACGTTGATTTAGGAGGCTTTTTTAAAGTGATTGTAAAGTTAAAAATGTGTGGTTTTTTTTTTTAAAGAGCAAACGTCATACGTACTTTCTCTATTCAATTGTTTTTGTACAGAGTGGCCCCGAACCTCCTCTTCTGGGGTCCCCCGCTGGCACTCTAGGCTCCTCCTCCTATCTATGGTGGCACACATGCATGCTTGATCCCGGACCAGGCTGTGTGTGTCTATTGACACACACAGTGCAACTCAACCCCATCCCCTGCTCCCTCCTCACAGGATTTGATTGTCAACAATGGGAGACTGCCTCCATGTCCAATGAGGAGAGAGAGCAGAGTTGCTGCTTTCAGGCACTGGCTCAGGTAAGTATTGGTGGGGTGGGGGGGCTGGGGGGGAGTTAACCATGGAAGGTTTTCTACCCTAATGCAAAGAATGCACTAAAGCGGAGTTCCAGCTGTTTTAGTGTTTATTAAAAGTCAGCTACAAAAACTGTAGCTGCTGACTTTTAATAAACACATACTTACCTGTCCCAGGGTCCAGCGTTGTTTTCACCCGCGCGGTCCCTTTTCCCCTTCTCTCCACCCCAGCTCCGCCATCTCAACTGTGGGCACCAGGCTGTGACAGCTTGCGGCTTCACAACCTGGTGCCCACTGTACATGCGCAAGTCGTGCTGCGCCTCCTGATTGGTCCGGCAGTCTCCTGTGACCTGTGAAAGTTCCCAGGAGACTGCAGGAGAGTGGAGGGGGCAAACGTCCGGCTCATTTTTCTGCAGCGAACTGAGCCGGAAGTGGGAGCGGGTACCTGTCAAAAAGGTGCCAAATATGACAGTGGAGGGGGGGGAGGAGGCAAACAAGTGGAGCTTCCACTTTTGAGTGGAACTCCACTCCATCCATCTATGTCTCCATGTTTTATTTTGCTGAGAAATCATTTTGAAAATCACCCCCTGGCATTTCTGGCAGTGACCATCTTGAGTAAGGGCAGATGATTCATGCAGCAGTTACTTCCTGGAATCCATCTGTCCTTAGCTCAGACATAGGCTGAGCTGAGAACCCTCCCTCCCCTTCTGGAGATTCCTGGGATGTATTACATCATTTGCCTAGGCACTGAAACCAGGAAGTCAATGAAGGAATGCAAAACAAAAGGTTAAAACAACTAAATATGATATACTTTACTATCTATTTACCATAGCAGCATAAGGATTAGAAATAGCCCATGTTGATTGAAAGAGTGAAGTTGCACTTTAAGCCTTGACAACCACGTCAACCAGTAAAGTTTAACCACTTGAAGACCAAGCCATTCTTGGCACTTTTGTTTACGTTACAATCAGTATTTTTTGCTAGAAAATGTCTTAGAACCCCCAAATATATATATATATATATATATATAAATATATATTTTTCTCTATATAGAATAAATTGGTGGGTTTTGCAATTTTTTTTATGTCACATGGTATTTGTGCAGCGGTTTTCAAACACAACTTTTTTGTAAAAATTACACTTTTTGAATTTTAATGAAAAAAACAAAACAATACTTAACCCAATTTTTTTGTAAAAAATAAAAGGTGATGCTACACCGAGTAAATAGATACCAAACATGTCAACCTATAAAATTGTGAATGACCGTGCAATGGTGACAAACAATGTAAATTTTAGTATCCATAGGCAATGCTTTAAAAGTCTTTATAGGTTACCACTTATAGAGGAGGTCTGGTGCTAAAATTACGGGACCGATGCGTGCGTTCAACTTGTGCGTCAGCACGGAGGGACAGGGGCACTTTAATATTTTTTTTTAATATTTATTTTTATTTTTACACTGTTGCTTTAGTTTTTTTAATCACTTTTCTTGCTGTCACAAGAAATTCCTTGAAAATCCTTGTGACAGCAATAGGCACATGACAGGTACTCTTTATGGACTTAAAAGCATTCAAAACACCAAGATCGGTGTTTTCAAATGCTTTTGAGTTTTTGAAAATGGCTCCATTGACATCTGGGTAAACCGGAAGTTTTGACAGGTCATCGTTTTCGGGTTACCATAGCGGAGAGGCGATCAAAGTTTGTCCAGCCCTGGTGGGAAATCTCAAACAAGCGCCAGATGGCAGTGGGAGGAGACGTCCCCTCCTGTTGCTTGCAATAGCGATCAAAAGGCTAGTTAGCTGCTCCGATTGCTATTACAAAGAGAGCCAGCTCTAAAAAACGGTACCAGGGTGATGCCTGCATCTGCAGGCATCATCCTGGTATAGCCACTGAAAGTCCAGAAATGTAGCTGAAGTGGATAACCTTGCACCTTATAACTCCAACTTTTGTCCATACTAAAGGTTTATATTGAAGTAATAATTTTAATTTGGTTATTTATTATTAATATTAATAATAATAATTTTAAAAAATAACCATTTTAATTAACTATGACATCTTGGCTTCACTATCATTTGAACCATCAAAATGGAAAAAGCATGCAGCCAGTGAAGTCTAAACTCCCATACTGCACATTATCCCTAGGTCAGTGAATAACTAGATAGTGAAGCTAGGCTGAGACTGCAGAGCCTGCACCTTTAAAAATAAAACAGCAATCACAACTCACACAGTTCTCCTCTGACAACTATGGAGGAACATTGAGTCTGTAATGCTACATTAATACCAGTACAGGTGGCTGTCGTACGTCTAAAGTGACACTAAATGATATAATTCTCCAAAAACAGCCTCTACACCTCCACTACTTAATGGTCTTGTAATCTATTTTTCATGAAATTGTCCCTTACTGTGTGTTTCAGTGTCCTTGTAATGTCCTTTGTGAGTTCCAGAACCTCTCATTCCCCCCCCCCCCCCCTCACTTGTTTGGAACAGGGGCGGACTGACCATTTGGGCACTCGGGCACTGCCCAAGGGCCTGGGGTCATTAGAGGGCCCCATGAGCTGCCCCTGGTACCTTTCATAGGCTTTTTTGGGTGTGGTTTGAATGTGAGCGAGGACACAGGGGCCCCATGAGTTGTCAGTCCGCCCCTGGTTTGGAATGAGCAGTTGTGGACTCTATGTACACTGCAAATCCCATAGCTCATCCAAGAGAGGATTTAAATATAAGAATAAATAATTTGGCATACCTAGCATTTATGACACCCAGGAAAGATCATTTTTTACACTCTCCTGCTTTTGTTGGCACATTTTAGGGTGCCTGGGAGGCACAGCTGCAACGTCCAGCCCCTCTGCCAGCAGCCTGCCAAAAAAGCCAGGGTTGGACGCACATGGGCTAAACGCCCAGTTAAAGTGATTCTAAAGGCTTAAGGTTTTTTCTCTTAATTCTCTGCATTAAGGTATAAAATCTTCCATGGCCAGATCCTCCCCTAAATACTTACCTGATCTTGAACTCAATCCAGTGCTGTGCCCGAGAGCAGGGGTGCCACACTGTCCTCACTGGACCAGGAGGCAGCAGCGAGAGCCATTGGCTCCTGTTGCTGTCAATCAAATCCTCTGAGGAGGGGCGGTGGGCCAAGCTACACTGTGTGTGTCAATAGATGCACACAGCTAAGCTCAGAATCAAGCCTGTACGAGCGCTCCCATACCAAGTGGTTGCTATGGGAGCACTCAGAAATGAGGGGAAGCCGAAAGCACCGGCAGGGGACCCCAAGAAGAGGAGGTTCGGGCCACTCAGTGCAAAGCTATTGCACAGATCAAGTAAGTAGAAAATGCTTATTATGTAAAAAAAACCCCATACCTTTAGAATCACATTAATAGTCTCTAACAGGGGCGGACTGACTATTTGGAAACTCTGGCACTTCCCGAGGGCCTTGGGTCAGTAGGGGGCCCCATGAGATGCCCCTGGTACCTTTTTCATAGGCATTTTTGAGTTTGGGCAAGGACACAGGGGCCCCATGATCCCCTATTGCCCGGGGGCCCCATGAGTTTTCAGTCCGCCCCTGGTCTCTGATGAAGTGACAGGAAGCATGTAATGAAATACTGCAACCTGAAATGATCCGAAATGCCTGCTGTGACACCAGGACCTCAAAGAAGGGAAATAGGGATCATTGGAATAAGAAGACGCAGGCAGCAATAAAAACTGACACAGTTTGCCCAGTTCAACTAAAAAGCAAATATTTGCTGTCTATGTCCCCATCACTTCCTGTTCAGTCTTGTCACTGGGAGGAAATCTCCCCTGGAGTTACAGACAGGTGTAAAAGCCTGGCAGAGTTTCAGATTTTCCCCACTCCATCAAAAACAACCAAAGCTACAAACATTTTGGATGGATTTTGGCTGTAGATGTAAAAAGCTGAAAGGGTTCCTATTTTTCAAACAGAAAACATCCCAAAAGTACGGTTTTATTTGATTACTGAACTCCAGGCATATAAAAAAGACACACGTGTTTGCAGCTAGTTTTTTATTAATAGATTGTTAAATGTATTTTTTTAAAAGCAACTAGTTTGAGAGCCTGAATAAACCCAGTGAAGTGACTGACCTCAGAAGATACACAGAGATTAAACAAATCCTCCTACTTACGTTGTACCTGTTTATCCATAGCCCTCTCTCCTCTACATCCATTTAAAGTCCAGAATTTACACAGCATCTCTGAGTTTCACAAGGCAGGGGACAATCTGACAGCATACACTGCACAGCCTAGGGCAGACAGCTGAGTGTAATCTGAGACCTGAGTGAAGGGAATGGACCCACCCCCCTCTATATAGTCTCATAGGGTAACATGCACAGATAATGCTGTCATTCTCCTGCTGTGTTCTGGAGGAGGGGGGGGGGGCTGTCTCCCGGGATTGTCTGGTGTAGGCATAGCCTGTCAGAAGTGACTCATGCAGAGAGCAGAATAATGAGAGAGGACACAGAAATCACACTAGGTGCTTTATATAGAGGCAAGGGCACACTATGGAAGGATATGCTTTGTTCATTTCAGAGGTTTACAACCTCTTTAAGCCTGTGGTAATTCAGAATACGGCATCACTCAGATGGGGAGAAGGAATGGCAGGACAGGGAGCCAATCTGATGTGCTGCATGCAAAATAGCTGACAAGAAACATGCAGATAGGAGCAGTGGGCAGAATTCAGTTTCTTGCTGCTCCTTCATGGTCCAATCAGCAGGCTGAGGGAGGAATGAGAAACCACTGCATTCCTTTTTAAAGCGATTCTAAAAGGTTAATGTTTTTTTTTCTTTTTTGTAAAATAACAAACATGTCTATACTTACCTGCTGTGTGCAGTGGTTTTGAACAGAGCAGCCTGGATCCTCCACTTCTCGGGGTCCCCTGCCTGGCTCCTCCTGTCTGTCAGGTGCCCCCACAGCAAGCAGCTTGCTATGGGGGCACCCACTGCCCCGTGTGTCCATTCACACACGGAGCCAGGGCTTGGCCACGCCCCCTATCTTTCCTCATTGGCTGACTGGCTGTGATTGACAGCAGCGGGAGCCAATGGCTCCCACTTGCTGTCTCAGCCACTGAGGAGGCAGAGACCTGGGACAACCAAGGCTGTCATTCACATTGCTGAGTCATGATGAGGCTCAGGTTAGCATTAAGGAGGCTGGGGGGGATGCTGCACACAGAAGGTTGTTTACCTTAATGCATAGAATACACAAAGGTAAAAAAAACCTTCAGCCTTTACAACCGCTTTAAAACTGTAAAGGCGTGTTCACAGCAGGGGCCACATTATACCGCGCCCGCTGGTGTATGCTGTGAAGGGAGCAGTGCCAATGCATTGTGATAACACATTGCACTTTTTTCAGCTTTGGTAAAATGTCACAAATGATTTGATTCCTTTTTATTCACTGCAAAGCAGTGTTGAGCGATACAGCATACTGTGCTGAAAAAAATTTTTTTGCTTTTATTTCAGATACTTATTTCAGGTACTTATATAGCGCTGTCAATTTACGCAGTGCTTTACATATATATTGAACATTCACATCAGTCCCTAACCCTCAAGGGGTGTACAATCTAAGGTCCCTAACTTACATTTATACATACACATATTAGGGACAATTTAGACAGGAGCCAATTAACCTACTAGCATGTCTTTGGAGTGTGGAAGGAAAGCGGAGTACCCGGAGGAAACCCATGCAGGCACAGGGAGAACATGCAATCTCTAGGCAGGTCCTATTTTTTTTTTTTGGGGGGGGCTCTGCATTAGTGTGAGCTGAACTCATTGGATTCAAAATAAATTGCCTTGTCTGTGCGTTGGGATTGTTGAGAAAGGCATATGGTGTGATTGGGCCCCAACACAGCAAGTAGTGTCATCTGTCTGGCTGTTCTGTCTGGCAGGGACGTGCAAATCTCAGAATTGGATGAACAGATATATGCAGAGTTTGGCAGGTAAAAGCACACCTAAATGCATTTCATCTGAGTATTCAGCTGTTTGCCTGAAATTAGGCTTTTACGATACCAGCCCCAGGACTCACCATTTTCTCCACATTCACAAGCCCATCAATGAAGGTTTTGCTACCCTCGTGTAGAAATGTGAGGTCTGAGGGAAGAAACAGAAAGAATGATGATCACTGTCTGAGGGGGACAATCATGAAGATGACATAAAGGAGGATTAAATGGAATGCAAAAATTGAAGAGAGGGAACCTGTTTTCAAATCTGCAGCTTTCATTAAAATAAAGCCTGGTGATCTTGCCATGAATGGGCTTTTTCAGGCACTTGTAATAGGGTGACAACGCTTTGTCCCTGTCTGCCAGTTATGCATCTTCATTGTCCCCCTGGCTTCTGATGGAGACCACTTGTGGGAACATATTACACAAACATGGTCCACTGTTGACACCATCAGGAAACCTGCCCTGGGAAATGTCATGTAGACAATGCTGGAGAGTATACATGTAGACAAGAAGTAACTACAAGGAGGCTGCAGGAGATCAGCAGTGCTAAGATGCCACAAAGAAGGTGAAACCAAGGATTTTATTTTAAATAAATTGGAAATTGTTTATGGTATGCAATACTTTAGCAAACTAAATTTAATTTAAAGTGTTACTAAACCCAGGACCCTGCATTCACTATATCTGGTCTCCCACATTACATAGAACATGGAAATGCAGTTATTTTAGCTAAATACCTTTTCTCATTAGCAGTATATAGCAGTATTGTGACTTCTATCAGGGGCCAGCTGTGAATTGGTAAAAGCTTGTAGGAGGAATTTGCATTCTCCTCTGACTGTCCTATGTGGCTGCAGGACCCCTGACCGTCTTTCTGGACAGTGCTGATTGGCCTTGTGCCGATCACATGCACCCTCCCAAACAAAAAACCCATCTAGCAATACACACCAAACTGAGCATTTGCATAGTGCCTCTTAGGGCTCTGTACTATCAGCAGATGGATTGGGGACTGTTGAAAAAGGAAAGGATCAGAGAAGACAGGATCAAACGACCTTTTTACACAATGCAGAGGATTAACCCCTTAGGTTCCACAGTGAGTATAACAAGCATGCTTTTCTGCATATACAGACCAATTTTACTGCTGTGGGTTTAGTAACACTTTAACTGTATCGGCAGCTGTCAGGAAAAGCTCGGCTCATCTTGCTGAATGCAATAAAAGACGCCTAAGGACTGGACAGCTGCATTCCAAAAGCATCCGTCTTTATTGAAATGCAAAAGTACCATATTGCAGCAAGAAGACTGGGGGGACTAAAAAAAGTTGACGCGTTTCACACTATGTCATAGCTTAATCACAGCGCTATGTGCTCACATACCACGAAACGCGTTGACTTTTCTTGTTCCCACAGTGTTGTTGCTATATGGTTCTTTTACATTTCAAAAAAGACGGATGTCTTTGGAGTGCAGTTGTCTGTCTCTTTGGAGTTTTCATGGGGTTTTTCTCTACTCTGACCATGTATGGTCAAATTAAGGCAGTGATGGGGTTTAATATCTTTTAGAATTTCGGGATCTATGTGAGGACTGTAAAGATGAAAACGATGGGTTAGTGGTGTCATAGCCTAATCATAGCACAAAACGCGTTGACTTTTCTTAGCCCTCACACTAATGTTGCTGTAATATGGTGCTTTTACATTTCAGTAAAGACAGATCTGTCTAGTTGTTTGGAGTTTTCATGGGGTATTCTTCTACTCTGACAATGTATGGCCAGATTAGGGCAGATATGGCATTTATTATATTTTAGAATTTTGGGATCTATGTGGGGACTGTAAAGATGAAAAGTAGGGTAGAGGTGTGAGGAATCATGGACAAGGGGTTAAGTTTTGCCCATGCTTACCTTTCAGGATGAGGGGAATAAATGGGATTACTGGGGGTCTCATGCGGGACACCATCTCACGATAGGATTTGTGATTCCTGCATGGATCCTAAAGAAAGAGGGGAAAAGCTCTATTAAAATCTTCAAAAATCTCAAAGCACATCTATGGAAAACAAGCATAATCTGCAAATTTGAGAGCAAAATGGTTATGGTAAATTATGCAAATTAAGAGTAAATAACACACACAAAAGCCTATAATCAAGCTGTGCCCTAGGCATGGGGACTATAGAACACCTCTTTATTATGATGCGGACATGGGGAGAGAGGAAGGAGTTCTAACACACTTTCCTGTCCTAGGGGTGACAACGCAGCTTCACCATAATAAATAAAGTACAATGAGCGAGCGTTGTCACCCTAGGACAGAAAGTGTGTTACTGGCAGGATCAGTAGGTGACAATTAAGCAAAAAAAAAGAAAAGCATAAAAAAAAGAAAAATAATCCAGCCACCAAGAATCCAGTCTTACGATTGGTAAACTGCAACATATTAAACTTTTGCTTTTGGGCTCAGATACACTTTTACATTCAAATAACAGATAGAGATCACACTACATAGTTGTTTGCAAAATTTGGTGATCAATATATGACTGTCTGTGGCTACTTTCAGACGTTTTTCGGTAAATACACCTAAAGAGAATCCCTATTTAATAAATCTCTCTAAAAAAAATGATCCTACTGCATCTCCATACTTACTGTTAAATTCTCAAACTTCCTGAACAGATTCTTAAACTTCCCAGGTAGTTTCTGATGAAAGAACAGGAGAATAAGGTTAACATTGGACGGTTTTGCCGACCCTGGTGACAACCAAGCATTCTCTTGGATTGGAAGGATTTCCTCTCACTTCCTGCTTTGGCTATGGGACAGGAAGTAAAGGGGAAATCTCCCCAATGGGAAATCTATAGCAAAAATAAAACTGACAGGGGGTTGTAACCCTCCTGTACTCTATCCAAAATGAGAAAAAAGTTTAGCTTTAACTTTAAGTCTTTCCACAATCTGTGTCATCTTATTGCTCTGTTCTTCTTTTGAATAAAGCTGCAGGCATATATATTAAATATTTATATATAATATTTCATATTCAATAGACAGAAAATACATACAAAATACTTATTGAATATTCATGAACATAATAAATAAAATATATACTTTTTTTTACACAATCTCTTTAAAAATCCACATAGGGGAACAAATAAGGAAAATCTGAATTTTATTTGTACCTCCCAGGTGACACGTAGACGGCTTACTGCACCATTGTCCAATCCCATCACTATGGCAAAAAACGATAAGAGGTCCTGGTTTTGTTTACATCTGCAGAAAGGGGCGGTGAGGAAACAATGGAAAAGAACACAGAGGGAGAAGGGTTTGGTGATGGTTGTTCTATGGTAAGTCATGGTTTTATAAGTCATAATGGATGAACAATAGACAAAAACTAATTTTTTTCATCCAACCAGCAGGTTAAACGAAAAAAAAAAAAAACGATTTCCCCATCCACACATGTGATGTGAATCGATCCCACTAAGCTATAGCAAGTGCTACTGATCGTTCCGGAAATACCCAACAGGCTGGTTGTACACAAGTCAGTTGATAGTTTTTCTTGTGTATAATCAGCTAGAGACCACAGGTGCAAAACTGGCGGCCCTTCAGCTGTTGCCAAACTACAAGTCCCATGAGGCACTGCAAGATTGTCAGTTACAAGTATGACTCCCAAAGGCAGAGGCACGATGGGACTTGTAGTTTCGCAACAGCTGGAGGGCCGCCAGTTTGACACCCCTGAGCTAGGCCATACATCAATCAAAATTTGGCTGGTCCCTGCAGATCCGGCCGAATTTCTATCAGTGTATGACCAGCTTTACAAGATGCAACTTTACAAGTGCAACCGGACTCTTGATTTGCTGTGAATTGGGTGGACCAGACAAATTCAGTATGTGATAAACAAATTGTGACTCTCCTATTCTCCTAAATACTTGAATGCCAAATGACCTGTTCAATTTAGAATTGACCAAGAAGAAAAGAAAACTGGACAGTTGTGACCAGGGGCGGACTGACCATTTGGGCTCTCGGGCACTGCCCGAGGGCCCAGGGTGAGTAGGGGGCCCCATGAGATGCCCCTAGTACCTTTCATAGGCTTTTTTGGGTGAAGTTTGAGTGTGGGTGAGGACACAGGGGCCCCATGATCCCTTATTGCCCGGTGGCCCCATAAGTGGTCAGTCCACCCCTGGTTGTGACAGTCTCCCAATCTACAGCAGATACAATTTCACGTTTCTGACCATTTTAATACTCTTTTCTCTCTTTTTCTGTATAGTCCAATGCACACTCGCTGTGCCTTTCATACTCTCCCACTATCTTTAATGAGAATCAAGTCAAGCAGTTATTCTAAAGTTGGCCATACCTTAAGTGAATTTCATCCAGTTTCTAGTGAACTGGTCAAAATTTGCAAAATCCTTTGATTGAACAATCAAAGGAACCTGCAGGCTGTACAAAGAAACAAAAAAAAAAACTATCAGTGTATGGCTGGATTTAGTTTTTATCCTCACCCTTAGTCATGAGTATTGGGTACGTTTAATGGTAGATCAAAAGTCTATGTCCAATGGAGGTCTAAACCCCAGGAAACAAAGCACACTAAAAATGATAATACACAGAGCACACTGTGCAATGGCATATAAAAACCATCATGGAAGCCATTGGAAAATGTCAGTTTAACTTTTGATCTTTGTCTTTCTAGCTGTTGTAGAACCAAAGTTTCCATTAGGGGCTGATTTATACATATGGGAGGTCTCACCCATAGCAGTTAAATTCCCTCCTTCATTTGCTTTGTCACACACACACACATATTGTACACATATTGTACATACACTTGTCTTCTTGAGGTGCTAACTCACATGGCTGCTGTCTTGATGAACTTCTTGAGAAGTTGAGTCCTCCTCGCTGGAGCCTCGCAGAGCAGGGTTTGCGTACTGACCCAGTGCTGTACCTCACTGCAACGCTGCAGCAGGAGCTCTAGATTGGCCGTTTCTCTGCGCCCTCGCTCTACATGGAACACGTAATCTACAAACTCCAGCTGTGGAAATATAGAATTAATTAAATCCCCATGCCCTGCCACATTTACAGATCTATTCTCCATGGACTTATACTTTATATGAGAAGATATATTAAAAGAAAATACCCACTTAACCAAAATGGGAGGCTGTCAAATGTTTATCTGTTAAAAATGTTTAATTTTAATTATACTTTCACAGATCCTCTAAACTTTTCAGGTTGTGATGGGGGCATAATAGGCAGGTACGTGATTGTCTACCAGTGCTTGTCTCTGAAATGTAAAAACTGATTACATTGGGAGTAACAAAGCAAGACAATTGCAGCATGTCCTGCTGTGAAACAACATGGGGTCTGACTAAATAATTTTCTAAACTGCTGAGCATCTTGAGTAACCTATAAAAACATTCCCAAGCAATTCACTGTAATGTGCATGTGTAAAAGACAATGAAGTGGAGTGCAATGGCAAGATTGTTTTATTTAGACAAACATCTCAAGAAGCACAAAGAATGCCTAAACCCAAGTAGAAAGGATGCATACATGATGACAATCTCAATGTATAAATCCTAGCAGCTAGGGGTCATTCCTTGTATGGCTGCATCAATATGTTTATCTCACTGCACAGTTGCCATTTAGTTAAAGCATATCCAAACCCAAGAACAAAATGTTTTAGTTTTTTTTTCAGGCTTTTTCCATTACTTTCACCTGGTAACCTGGCCAGTAATGCAGTTCCTCTCCTAGGGTGACAACACTCCCTAGAGTATCTATGAAGGAACAGCTTTGCCACCCTAAGACAAGAAGATAGGACTACAGAATGATTCTCCTTCTCAATAGCATAGGGGGAGGTGATCTGTAGTCTGGAAAGAGAGCAGGGCACAATGCTAATAGATTAGAGTCAACATAGGCAGAAAGTCTCTGCCTAAAATCCATCAGATAGACCTGATGGGGAACCGCAACACCCAACTGTGCATAACTAAGGAGCACTAGCTCCACTCACGTTGTTGCTAGGATGCAAGCAGTTGGGGCCTCTTGGAGTCCTAGCAACCAATAGTGCACATCTGTGTTGTATGTTTGTACACATGTAAACATTACAGAAATGTTTCAATGCATATGTGTGCATGTGCCTTTACTGTTCAATTCTCCATAATGTTAATAATGAAATAGAATAACAGGCAGGGGGGAGTAATAGGGTGGGGGGAGAGAGCAGAATGGCAGTGAGTTTTTCCAGGTTTATTAATTGCTGAGATAACTGGATAGTGCTTTGTGTGTACTTGTTGATCCACAGGAGGCTCAAAATTAGTGATGACATTAGAGGCAACCATTTTGCTGATTTTGGCAACAAAGTTAGTCAGACCATGCAAAATCATAGCTTATGTGGACAAAATGTATAGCCTTTATTTGGCTGATTTAATAAATGTGTTAGGCACATTAAAATATTGATTTTTAAAACAAATGTGCAGTTGTCCTTTAAAATGTTGGATGGACAATTGTCGATTGAAAAATTAAGAGGAGTTTGCCATAATTTGGGTATTTTGCTAGAATCCTTGTACTGGGAGCTACATGATCTTGCAGCACCCAAACTCACTTGATTAAAGTAACATGCAGTACCCTCACAGCAGCTTGTGTCTATGAATATTAGATGTGCACAACAGATGCATGCACAAAGCAGCTGACACTTCAATCCATACCCTTCTTCCTTCAGGCCATGGAGAGCCACATAGAAATACAACACGTCTGCTCCTGTTGTAATGCTGTCTTCATTCCTACTACTTAAACTGAAAAAGTCAAAACTGGGAGCACTCAGGCTCTTTATTGCACAAGAGAAATGCTATGTCCCCTCTGCAAATAAACTTTCCTGCTTGGTTGCAATCCCGTTACCTGCCTGTTCAGGAAACCTCAGTGTTGGAATGAATGCACTCCCATGCACATTAATGGGAGTTATGCCACTCGGCCATGCTACTCAAGATAGCCAAAAATCCTGAACCCACAAAAAGACCTTGCAAAGATGTTGGCACCGTTGATGGAGTGAGGAGGGGAAAGTATAATGATGCGATGGATAAAATCAAAATATTTGCATTTTCGGAAGACACTTATCATAAAATCTTTTTCTGCAATGCCATTGAGGGACACAGGAAATCAGAAACCGTTGGGTTATACTGCCACCTACAAGAGGTTGGGATGCTGGCAAACTGAAAAATATTTTTGTGATAAAGCAAAACACAGGGCCAGCAAAACAAAGACAGAGGAATAGAAGCTGTGTTTCTCAAATGAAAAATATATTGATGGTAGAATTATAAAAAATTATATTTCTTCATCATCCATTGTGGGACACAAAGTTTCAGAAACATTTGGTCGTCTAATGACAGTCCAGATTAGGGGTGAACAACAGCTACAGACAGATGCAAAGAATTGGGAGTAATCTGAGACACAAAGAGGTACCTGAAGTACCAATGCCCAAATCTGAACCAAATGAGGAGAACCCTAGCAGGGCAGGAGAACTGCCATTACCAAGGAGAGATCAAAGAGGATCTATCTGGTGCTTCAGACTAAGACATACATTCCACTGTCCAAGGGAATGAAGGCTGAACTTTAAGTCAAAAGGATCAGACCTTAAGGTCTCCTTATGGTTGGGACTATCCTCCATCTCAGACGATGGTGGCCCCTGTTTAAGAGGATCCTTTTAGAAAACTATTATAGTTATTCTTGGAGAATATAACTTCAGCCCAACAGGTTACACACTGGAACTTTCATGTATAAGAATGCATAAAAATTTTATCATTTTGTAATGGTACCTTCCTATCTTTTGTACTGAAGTATTTCACTTTTGAATTGTGAAAACCTTAATAAAAATGACTGGAAAAATAAACACTGAGATGAGGTCAGCATGAGGCTGTAGAAAGGAAAATGTAGACTGGCATCAAGGAGTGGTCAACAGAAAAAGGACTGCATGAGAAAGCCCAAGCTCAATCCAAACTCTTCAACAGTAGAGAAAAAGGTTTTATGAAAAGAAAGAGCCCTCACAGCATGTTTTAACATATAGTCAAATAACCCTTGAGACTTCAGAAAACCCTCAAGGATACCCCCTCAAGTCCACACTGACTGAAGAGTGAGAAGGGTAAACAAGACACCCACACAAGTGTAGACAAGGATGAGGGAGTTCCACAACCCATACTTGGGTACAATGCACCACAAACATAAGGATGAATTGAGACCTATCTGCCTAACACCTGTAAACGTTCTTGGATCTGACATAGGAAACTCTCAAAATCTGTCTAACCTTGATCCAGAAATACATGGTTCCAAGAAGTATCAGGCTTGTCCCAATCCAGTCAAGAATCCTTATTGAGGAGTGAGGAGCAGAAATCTTAGTCACACTTTTTACCTGATTGAAACCACAGGTATGAGGATACCAGCAATTGAAGTTCTTCCACCAAGATATTGACAGGTAGCATCAGGAACTTTTTGCTTCAGAGAGACCATCCAAATGTCTCACCCCAAATCCAGGCTCCCAGATACAGAAAAGAATGCTGAACTGGACTGAAAGTCAATAGAAATGGGGGCCACATGGGGAGTGTATTCTTTTAGCACCCTACTGACCCCAAAAGGGGGGACATTTCCTGACAGATGAGCAAGGAACAATGCCCCACAGGGAGTAGGCTTTTGACCTCGCCCAAAGTTGAACCACAGCTACTAACACTGACCACCTGAGACACCTGAACCATGCAAAATTTGCAGGAACTAGGTCCCTCCAAAGTGTTTGTGCTGCCAGAGTCCAGAAAGCACACCAGAAACAGTTTGCTTTAAGAATGTATTTCTCTTATTGAAGCGTTCTTATCAACAGGGCAGGTGGGGGTTAAAATATATACGATTCAGCTGTTGAGCCCTGTAGATGAAAAGCTTTTTTTTTTTAATTTTAGCTTAGCCTTACAAATAAGTAAAAAAGTATGTAAAAAAAAGGGAGTGCAGTGCTCCACCTTGCCTGGAAATGTAAAGGTTAAGTGGAACTCCAGGCAAACTACCAAATACAGGGGTGAAATACCGTACATATATGTTAATGGTTTTACCTGCCACAGGATTTTTCATTTTTGTCAGTCTCTCTTTTGATACACACTGCTCATCTCACAGGTCACTGTGTTATTTCCAGTTTAACATTTCTGCGCCAGCTCCCTGCTTACTGAAAGAGGGTGAAGATGCCGATCCACTGACCAGTGAGAAGGCTAAGGAATTAAATGTTTCATCTGTCTGACTGTGCAGCTTAGGAAAGATATGTAAATCATAGGATTGACTGTACAGAACTACAAAGCTTATGGGAAGTAAAAACAACAAACGTATTTCAACTGTGCATTTAGCTGCTTGCCTGGAGTTTAGCTTTAAATAGTCACCTAAAATATTTATTATCTGACTAAATCCAAATTAATATTTTTTAAAATGTTATTTTTAGTACCAAACATTATAAAGACAATATTTTTTGTGGGAAATTAGCTATACTAAGCCGAACTGCACTAAACTAGCAATATGTGTTGAAGATCTTTGGTAACATAATATCAATCAGCGGCTCTGTTTGTCCATTCTTAATGGCTTATATGAGATTTATACAAGACTTTACATGTAATGAGACACCTTGGATGAACGCTGCTTTGGGCAGATTTATACCTGCAAATACCAAGTGATTGAAACTCCAGAAATTGGCTGAAACAAGTTAAAGGATAACTACACCTTTGGAACATGTCACATGTTCCCCCCATTTTTAGGGTGGAACATGTAACATGTTCCCATAGCTGCACCTCCTCCCTATGACAGATAGTATGGGGAGAAGTCTCCCCCCGTCCTAGCTGTCAAATGTGAAAACAGCGCGGCCGTGCAGGCCTCTGCCCACAGGCCGTGTCTTTCTTTCTCAGACTTCCGTGAATGAATGAACTGCAAGTCCTGACACCCTTAGCGGCTGTAGGCTTGTACTTTACAATGAAGTTTACAGCGCCGTGGTAGTTCATTGAAGCTTCCTGTCAGAATATCTGCTTGTTCGTACATTGCATACGGCAAGCAGATATTCTGACAGGTCTGCAGGAGACCTGCATGGCATCAGCGATCTAATGCAGGACATGGAGAAGGAGATACAAGGGAAGGGATACAGATACAGGTGTATCTCAGTTTACGAACGCCTCGGTTAACGTAATTTTCGGTTTGTGAATGAAAATCCATTGAAAATAATGCTTCGGTTTAATAATTTTTTACGAATGTTTTGCACAATACGAAGTGCAATTTTTAAATGCAATTGCCGGCTTTTTTTTTCTTCACTATAGCTCACAGGATTAGCTGTCACTTTTCTCGGAGTTACAGGAAACTTTGTTTCTTTTAAGAAACTAAAAGGAAATATTATTTCTTTTAACTTGGGGAAATAAACTAAAAGGAAACTTTCTTTCTTTTAGCTGGGGGGGGGAAGTCACAGCTGATTCTCTGAGCTATAGTGAAGAAAAAAAAAGGGGGTAATTAAATTTAAAAACCGGCACTGACCTATAGTGACAGCGACTTTTTAAAAACTTTTTTCTGACCTCTGGGACGGATTAATTGGTCTTCAATGCATTCCTATGGGAACCGCATTTCGGTTTACAAATTTTTTGCAATACGAAACGTCCCGGGGAACACATTAAATTTGTAAACCGAGGTACACCTGTATAGATAGATAATCACGAGAATGGGATAGAAACTAGGAATTTGGATATGGACTTGTGTGATTGGGGGTGGGGAGGGGATAAGTTGATGCAATAGGAATTTATGTACTAGTGAAGTACTTTTTATTCTTGTGTGCATTAGATACTTTTTTTGTATTGAAAAAAATTTAATAAAAGATATAATAATAATAATTAAAAAAAAAAAAATCAACGTTGGTTTTTGACTGCAGTGAAAATTCGAAGGAGCAGGATGGAAAACTTTCCTTGAACAAGCATTTCTAACAGTGAGTCCTCATGCAAACTAGGTGTTTTTACAGCTGCTGTTTTGGGCTTTTGATGTTTTTTGTTCTACAGCTAGTAAACCCCCCCGCATGTTATCCTGTGCGTCCATGTACACATAGACTGTAATCAACGTTTTTTTGGCAGGGGCATTTTTTGACTGGAAAAAAAACCCAGGACTAGTGGGTTTCTAGAAGAGTTTTTTTCACTATAGCTCACAGGATTAGCTGTCACTTTTCTCGGAGTTACAGGAAACTTTGTTTCTTTTAAGAAACTAAAAGGAAATATTTTTTTCTTTTAACTTGGGGAAATAAACTAAAAGGTACTTTCTTTCTTTTAGCTGGGGGGGAAGTCACAGCTGATTCTCTGAGCTATAGTGAAGAAAATAAAAAGCGGGTAATTAAATTTAAAAACCGGCACTGACCTATAGTGACAGCGACTTTTTAAAAACTTTTTTCTGACCTCTGGGACGGATTAATTGGTCTTCAATGCATTCCTATGGGAACCGCATTTCGGTTTACAAATTTGTTCGCAATACGAAACGTCCCGGGGAACACATTAAATTTGTAAACCGAGGTACACCTGTATAGATAGATAATCACAAGAATGGGATAGAAACTAGGAATTTGGATATGGACCTGTGTGATTGGGGGTGGGGAGGGGATAAGGTGAAGCAATAGGAATTTATGTATGAAGTACTTTTTATTCTTGTGTGCATTAGATCCTCTTTTTGTATTGAAAATAATTTAATAAAAGATATAATAATAATAATTTTAAAAAATCAACGTTGGTTTTTGACTGCAGTGAAAATTCGAAGGAGCAGGATGGAAAACTTTCCTTGAACAAGCATTTCTAACAGTGAGTCCTCATGTAAACTAGGTGTTTTTACAGCTGCTGTTTTTGGCTTTTGACGTTTTTTGTTCTACAGCTAGTAAACCCCCAGCATGTTATCCTGTGTGTCCATGTACACATAGACTGTAATCAACGTTTTTTTGGCAGAGGCATTTTTTGACTGGAAAAAAAACCCAGGACTAGTGGGTTTCTAAAGGAGTTTTTTAGCTGTAAAAACGTTCTAACAGTGAAAAATGCGGTAAAACGCGGCAAACCAGCGTTTTTGGACTTTTGTTGACCAAACAAAAAAACTCTAAAACACTCAAACGCGAAAAAACGTCGAAAAACACTAAAAAAGTTGAAAACTCACATTTTTAACGTGACTTTACGCAACCAATGTTATTAAAATGCCCCGTGTGCATGGAGCCTAAATGTGTTTTTTGTTAATTCGTTCCAAAATCAAATGTTAAAAGCAAACTTTTTTTGATGAGTATTTTCATATGAAAGTTCCTATGAACATTTGTTAAAAAATCTACTAGCATATGGCCATCCTAAGTTACTTTGTAAGCAGTAAGATGTGCTACAGCATATTCCTCCTTCCCTGCATAGATATCTAGCAGCATTTATTAGCTTGTATCCCTTCAAGTAGGACACATCATTCCCACCCAAAGCACCAAACTCTGTCCCTAATCTGGCCCTATTTGAAGAGATCACTCCCACTTTTGACATGCCTCACCCTTTTAGGACCCAAACAACTGAGCCAATCCCCATAAAGCTGGGACTCCTGCGTGCTATGAAAGCACAGAGGGCCACTTATCTTGAAACACATGGGTGTGACTCACCTTGCCTTTCAATTCACTGATTACCCAGTAGCTGCTACACAATGATGCCAGTGACAAAATCTCTGGTTAGTCACTCTAGTCACTGTTCATTAGCTATTGTGCTAGAAAATCTATAGATCCCCCATATTGTGCTCTGTCTGACACATCCCTACTATAAATAGGCCAGTAACATGTTACTTTCAGTGGGGGTAAAAGGCTGTTCCTGAGGCAATCAGAGACTTGACTTATTACCAGACTATATTTACCACAAGCTGTTTCTTTCCTCTCTTCTCACACCAGGTTATTAGCTCTCCTTATTTCTCACACATGCTGTTACCTGATTTCCCACCTGTCCAGGAGCCTGTCCTGTGCGCAAACCAAGCTAGCCCCAACCCTACATGCTCCTGTCTCAGAATTTTACCAATGTTACCAAACCCAGGATTCACTATAACCGGTCTCCTTCAGTACACACAACATGGAAATGCAATTATTTTAGTAGATGTAAACTGCTAAATACCTTTTCTCATCAGCAGTTAGAGCAGTCTTGTGACTTCTATCAGTGTCCAGCTGAGCACTGGTTAAAGCTTGCAGGAGGCGTTTTCTTTCTGTTCTAGGAGGATGTAGAACCTCTGAGCACTGTCTGGACAGTGCTGATTGGCCCTGTGCTGATCACATGCACTCTCCCAAGAAAAAAAAAAACTTTTCTAGCAATACATACTAAACAGAGCATGTGCAGAACGCCTACAGTTCAGTCTGTCTTATCAGGAGATAAGACGTGGACATTTGAACAAGAGGAGGAGCAGAGAAGACAGGATTAAGTGGCTTTTTTGCACAATGTAGAAGATTAAGCCCTTAGGTTCCACGGAGAGTATTACAAGCATGCTTTACTGCATATACAGACTGATTTTGCTGTTGTGGGTTTAGTAACACTTTAACTATTTTAGCAACTAAAGCTCTCCACCATGGTTTTCTGATGCTCACTGAATCAACTCTATGTTTTAAATTAAAGTGGTAATTATAAAATTTAAGTTATTGCAACTTGCTAATCTTTAAAGTGGAACTAAACCCTCCTATCCTTGTCAGCCAAGGAAGCTGCCATCTTAGCCTCTCTTTGATCTGCAACTGCCATGGTGCTGCACTTGTGATCAGTTTTGACACCAGCCATTTGATAGTTTGACAGTTTGGTAAACATCACAGTTAGCATTCTCGGCATGCCTGGAATGTAATTGTTTTTTAAAACTGTTAAATCAATGGATTTAGCTCCGCTTTAACCACTTGCTGACTGCCCACAATACTTTTAGTGTGGGTGGCATGTACAGGCAAAGCAACGTACCCATACATCATTTATCCTGTACAGACACAGGGGGGGGCATTGTGCACTCGCTCTGGTGTGCCCCCCCCCCAGTGGATATAGCGGAATGTGGGTCCCGGTACTCGGAACCTGTTGATCATGTGGTCACTATGCAATCACATGATCACAATGTCAACAAAGCTGTTATGAATTAATGTAATTCATAACAGCTTTGCTTCCCTTGCTAGTGAGCTGTGATTGGCCCACAGCTATCACATGGTACCTGGGCCAATCACAGCATGTGATTAGCTGTAATCACAGATCACTAGTATTCTGAGCTGTCATGAACTTAACCCATTCATGACAGTTTAAAGCATTGCTGGTGCAATGATCTTCATTGCACCAGCAATCAAAGTGTAAAAAAAAAAATCCCTGATCACCCCACAGAGTAGTACAATATTACTATGGTAACACTGAACTACTTTCATGAAAGTATTTAAAAAAAAGAAAATAGCAAAAAAAATTAAAATGAATGTTAAAAAAAAATATAACAATGAATACAATTTTTTTTAAAAGTATTTTTTATAGTTTTTTTTCTTTTTTACATGCTGTCACCAGTCAGTGTCCCTGATAAGCACCACACCAGTCATATCATGATGCTGTACTGCGCTGGTGACGGTATGTAAAAAAAATACATTGTGGAAAAAAATGTATTTAATTTCTTAATTTTCAAAAAAAATTGTGACAAAAAAATTACAACTTTAAAAAACTCGCCATGCCTCTTACTAAATGTCTACCTTCCAAAAAGCAGTAATTGTACTATGCTGACATTTTAAGGGCTGTCAGTACTTAAACTGATCAATTTTCAAATATGTATCCCATAGTTTGCGAGCATTATAAGCTTCTGACAGACTAAATAATATACACTTATTGGGATTTTTCTGTTACCAAAAATATGTAGCAGAATACATTTTGGCCTCAATTTATGAAGAAATTAGATTTTTTTTATTTGATATGTTATATACCAGAAATTAAAAAATATTGTTTTTTTCTTCATTTGGGTCTTTTTTCATTTAAAAAAAAAACCCAGTGGTGATAATATACCACCAAAAGAAAGCTATATTTGTGTGAAAAAATATAAATACAGCGTTGCATAACCGCGCAATTGTCAGTTAAAGTAGTGCAGTGCCGCATAGCAAAAAATGGCCTGGTCATGAAAGGTGTAAAACTTTCTGGAGCTGAAGTGGTTAAAGCGGAACTAAACCCATTGAATTAACTGTTTCCCAGAACAGTTATATTCCAGGTATGCTGTTAATGATAACTGTCACATTTGCCAAATGGCTGGAGTCATAACTGATCACATGTGCAGCACCATGGCAACTGCATCAAACAGAAGCTAAGATGTCTGCTTCTTTGGCTGTAAAGGATAGGAAGGTTTAATTTCACTTTAAGTCTCCATGCACACTGGGCGTTTTGATAACGCTGCCAAAAAGCATTGATTACAGACTATGTGTGCATGAAAACATAGGAAAACATGCTGGGGGGGTTTACTGGCTGTAGAAAAAAACATCAAAAGCCAAAAACAGCTGCTGTAAAAATGTCCAGTGTGCATGAGGAAGAAATGTAATGGCTGTTTTTGTATGCTTTATTCCTTTATTTTCAGCTGGTGATCTGGCCACTAACACACATCCGGTCTTAGAGTGTCTCCATTTTCTGGCGAAGCAATGGAGACACCCTTGGAAAGCAGCAGTCAATCTGGGTACAGGGTAGTGTTAGATGATTTGTACATTTAGATGGACTTGACTTACTTAAACTCGAACTCCTGCTAACACTTTCTAAGCAACTATATCAATAGTTTCTTTTCTCCGTTCGGGATAAAGGTTTTATATAACTGAATAAAAGCAGACCATTGAAAAGCTGATTGCTGGATTAGGATTCCTGGCCAGCAGTATCTGCATCAGCAATCAAAATATTTTAACTGCTGATGCAGATACCGCTGGCCAGCAATCCTAATCCATCAGCTTTCCTGCATAGATTCAAACAGGAAAGCCTTTACTTTAAGTCAAGGAAAAATTCTCATTTTTAACTGGAGCCCTGATGAAGTGCAAGTTATTTTGACCCCCGAAACGCATTGACTATATTAACACAATATCAATAAATTAATTTGGACTCTTTTGGTCTGGAGCTCCTGCCACATGTGCATGTTTTTTTCTGATAACCCGCTGGAGCGTAGCCTTGTTTGTTGCGAGCAGCCTAACCTGAGCCAGTGGGCACTTCAAACTGTTTTGTCCTCCCTTGTTTAAACTTATATAAACGTCCCAGCGCCTCTTGGATGCCCTATCATTGTAAACACCCTGCCAGTATTAAATATCTTGACTCAACCCTGGAGAGGTGAGCGGATAAAGTTGTGATCTATACCGCTTATCAAGGGAAGCCTTGTATTCATTCATAAAAACACATAAATAAAGTGCAGCGCTAAAATAAAACGTAAAAAACAAATGCATAAAAATATGTCACAATAAGTAAATATTGTTTAAAAAAGTGCCAACAAAGGTGACTTGCAGTATAAATGCACACTAACCAGATGTGCACATTAAATGTGCAGTGTAGTAATCATTAGGCTCGTGGAGTGATCATCGGAATGGAAAAGATAAAGATGTTCCCCTGATCAAAAAAAGTTCCTCAGATGGTGCAGAGCTGAGCAGGAGAAATTCCACTTGGTGATAGGAAGGAACGGGCGTTGCTCCACCAAAAGAGCACAACTCCTCCACTGGGCAAAACGATGTCTGGGAAAGAAATGCGTCCTATCAGATGTAGTGGCCGCCGGAGCTTGATTTGTTCTTTCTCTGAGGATGTGCTTGGCACGTAACACGTAAGGAGGAGCCTACATACGCCGTGACGTCATGCCGTCGGAGCATCGTGGAGCTCCGGCGGCCACTACATCTGATAGGACGCATTTTTTTTTTTTAGCGCTGCACTTTATTTATACGTTTATGTGAGGATTCTTTGGTTATCCTATGTGCCTAGCTGCTTTAACTCTAAAAGCCCTCACTTATTTCTTTACTTATAAAAACACATGGCTTCCTGTGAATGGATGAGCACCTCTCAATCTGGCTCAACCTTGTTCCGGGACCGAGACGGAAAGTCCCCATCCCACTGCCCAAAAACAGTGTTGTATAACATATGTAGCTGATGCATTTCTACAATGCTGACAGCTGCTGAACCAACTTGGGCCTAACAAACTATTCAAAGTCATATTATTTCCTTCTTCAATCTCTCCACCAAGTTTTGGCCTGCTTGGATCTTAGAAAATTCCCCACTGAGGTTAGCTGGGCTGACACTTAAACCTAAATAGGAAGGAAGAGCAGTATAAGAAGTTCACCGGAAGAATTTCAGGACAGAAAATTTGGCAGGTCTATTTCCATAGAAGCACCCAAACTGTAACCCACAGCTTACTTCTGGATTGCTCCAATCCAGCTGATAGTGTCTGAAACCCAGCCCATGGACTTCAAAGCAACAGTTTTACCCAAATCTAAATGTAACATCTGCCTTGTATGAGGGAGGTTACATGTTACAGACACTTCTGAACCTCAAAAGGGAGAGGCAAGACTGCCCAACTGAAGAAGGAAAAACCACCAAGTTACATAGACAGAGAATGACATGCTACAGACATGTGGAGCTGCCATCTTGGAAGAAACAGAATCATGTTGCTTGGAATAGTGGAACAGTGAGCATATAGATTTCTGGCACTATGGGCAGTAAACCATGACCTGTGCCTTTGCCTCATGGTTACAGCCTGATCTATGACCCAATTTATTTAAGCTCACCTACCTGTTACTTGATCCAAATGTTGGACAACCTAAAATTACCAAGCCTATGGCCAGGTTGTATTGAAGATATTGAATCCAAACTGCAGGGCTGAACAAAACTAAATCTGCATCTGAAAAAACACATTTAAGTCTCCGATAGGACAAAGATTTTATCGTGTAATCTTGATTCTTGGAAGTGCTTGCGAGTGCGCAGCTGAATCTACTTATCACTTCACAGGCCTTGATCATGTGATCACTGGGACTGACTTAAAACAAACAATCTTTGTAAAACGAGTTTCCTTCAATATCTAGTACTGTTCTCCATTCTGAAGAATTAGTCTTGTAAGTGAAAAAGTGATACCTGCTAATTCAGGGTTTACCACAAATAAGAAGTGGAGCTTGCTCTGTTTTTTTCATACTATATGTATTTTTTTTATATTTTTTATATGTTTTCTTAACCTCCAACAAAGTTAGTACTAGAATAAGTCCACATCTGTCCTGACAGACTGAAAATTGGAGAAAATCTTTAAATGGCAGACAGCAAATAACATGCGGACAGGAAGAATATAACAGACAGGGATATTTGTGGAGTGAATAAACGATTACTCCACCATTTAAGCCAAGCCTGGCAGTACTAGGGTCGTTGGTTCGAATCCCAGCCACGGCACCACCTGCCTGGAGTTTGCATGTTCTCCCTGTGCCTGCGTGGGTTTCCTCCGGATACTCTGGTTTCCTCCCACACTCCAAAGTCATGCTGGTAGGTTAATTGGATCCTGTCTAAATTGGCCCTAGTATGTGTATGTATGAATGTGAGTTAGGGACCTTAGATTGTATGCCCCTTGAGGGTTAAGGACTGATGTTAATGTACAATATATATATGTAATAGCGCTGCGTAAATTGACGGTGCTATATAAGCACCTGAAATAAATAAATAAATACGTGAAAAAGCCCTGCGTAAATTCCGTGTCCAGCTGGTCATACACAGGACTTAGGCTCACCATACATTACGATCTGACCCTACAATCTTTGTACAATCAACTTTGGATTTACTAAAACAATGTAATATAAGGACCTATCTAAACTAAACAATTAATTTGTATCCATTCAGTCAAGCCTTTGCACTATATAGTTGTTGGTAGATCTAAAGCAGATTGTACTATCAGATTGTAATGTGTGCATTGAGCCTAAGGACACTCTACCCAACCCATCTGACAATGTTGTGGCCTGGCAACCAGTGCTGCATCATAGGAGAAGGGGGAGAGTAACATATCTCCCCATACCCTCAAGGACCAGATATTAGCTCCAATTGGTGAAAAAACACCAGGGAGCTAAGAAAACATGAGGTTGCTGGAGTGCTGGCAATTAATCCTTTTACTAAGCCCTGACCTAAGCAATAACAGGACAAGGAGTTGCAGTGGAAAGACATTCCCTTTAAGGAAGGCTTGAAGCTATGAAAAAAATGAATTAAGCACAGAGCATACATGACAGGGTAGAAGAGGAACCAAGCAGCATTGGGTTAAATGTTTTAAATGTGGGAGGAAAGTAATAATACTTACTGGATTGGCTGAGGAGATGGGTGATGGGGAGGACAGTAGGAGGACAGTTTGCAGGGAGGAGTGTGACAGAAACAGTCGGAGAGTTGAAACTGTTGGATGAACGTCCTTACCTCCCACCCATATGTTATTTTGGTTAGCGAGTGGTAGGATGTATTTTACCGTGGATGTTTATGGTGCTTTGGGGTCTTTGAAAGGGTTCACATCTGGTGTTTTGGGAAAAAGGTGGGGTCCCAACTTTTGTTATAGTGTCCTCTAGTTGGTGCTGTCCAATAATAGTGATCAAGTAGTAGTAGACCTGTAAGGTGTCTGAGGTCAGCTGGGAGTGGCCCATAGGCAGTGCTAAATGGTGCATTAGACACAAAGTTATTAGTTAAATGGTATCTTCAAGAACTTGCAACCTAATTTGATCTATAATGTTATGTTTTTGTTATTTATTGGTATGTTGTTTATAATAAAAGGCCTTATGGCCATTTACCTCCACTTTGAGTAAAGTGTTTTATTTGGGGTTAGTGGGACGTGGAGTTTGGGGATGTAGGCTGGTGGTTATTTGTAATTGGGGACCTCTGATCTACCCTGGTCATGAGTTTATATATGGCCAACCCATTCCCACATCACATATGACCCTAGACAGTAAATTTTGGAAGGCAGGATTCAGATCTAGACTGATTCTTGATTCCTCCTTTGTAGCTCTCAATCCATTTTGCAGTCTGCACGTGAACTGCAGACAGCTTAATGTAAACAAATCAAATTTCGGACCTAGGCTTGTGATCAGAACTTTCAGAGCACAGGGAAAGAAATTTCAGGGCTTAGAGTTTATATTTGCAAAGCTGCTTGGTTCTGCATGCTTTCAAGTACAGTTCCAACCAGCAGGTGTATACTGGCTTACAAACAATGATGCAAATAAAACCGCCTGCCAGCATCAATCAATCAGTGCTAAACGGTGCCTAGTTCTGTCTGACTGGCTCACCTCATGCACGCAGCTGAAAAGTTCCCAATGAAAAGCACTCAGGTGATTGGCTAGATCTTCTGCCTCTATTCGATGAATATGAGAATCCTCAGGAGGCAATTGAACTTCTTCTGGCAAGGGAACCTAAGGTAGAATGATGTGCTTGTATTTATATCCTGCCAATATAAGGGGGTTCTACAAAGACATTCACTAGAATATGCAACATGTTTGCAGATATCTTTTCAACAGCATCAAAGACATAATCCCACTCCTTCACACCAGTTTTTGGAGATGATCAAAGAAGTGAATGGTAAATATTCTTGTGATGGCCACTGACAGTCTGCAGGCATACCATCAATGGCACACTGCAGCTACACAACTGCACCTGTGCAACTGCAATCTGTATCAATGATTTTACGTCCTATGCTCAGTCTGTACATAGAGCTTTGAATTCTCTCCAAGCTGAGATTACCTTGCCAGCGCTAAGTTTTTACTGCCCACTGAAGCTCTAGCACTTGACAGATGAATCACAAGGGGTAGACAGGGGGTAGGGCAGGAGTTATGGCTTAGCATCAAATGAAGGTAGGTTTTCATCCTGACTTGGAGAGAAGTTTCTCTGTGTACAGTCTTGGCCTGGAAAATTAACATGCTCTGTTTGGACTCAGAAATAATTTGAAGACTCACATATACTGTACTTAAAGAGGGATTCCCCCCAACCATATCCCCCCTTACCTGGTTTACTGGGTTATCATCAATTAATATACTCACAATATTCTGCTGTGATCCACCATTCCCTGCTGAACCAACTTTCTGACATCATCGGGAGCCGGCTGTCCTCTGATTATGCGTTACAGGTCCACCCTCCTCCAGCGCTGTGGCCATCCACCTCCAGTCCTGTGTACTGTGAACTCTGAAGCTTCTGGGATATGTGACTTGCATATCACAGGAGACACCAAGAGCAAGGACACATCATTTGTCTAGGCGAGAATGAAGATAGGGCATGCATAGGCATCAGTGCCACTTTCTTCCTCAATACGCTGTAAAGCTATGACTCCCAGCACTCACATTCTCTACTCAGTCATCCAAGCTGAGTGACCCTGTACGTCATTCAACCCGGAAACTTGAGGACATCTTGGACGAAGAAGAGGTACTGGGGAGAATAGCTCTAGATTAAAAACAAGTACTGCAGCAAAAAAAAAAAAAAATTTAGTCTATAGTGAAACTTTAACCTCCCTGGCGGTATTCCCGAGTGTAGCTCGGGGTAAAGTTTCAGTACCACAAGCGGTAACCCCGAGCTGCACTTGGGAATACCATGTGGCGCTACTCTGCGATCCCTCAATCACTTACCTTGTCCTGCGCTCCTGCGATGTCCCTCCTGCAGTGTCCCCGGCAATGTAATCCGGCGGATGCCGGTATCTGTCATCTGGGTTCCGTCCCTTGCGAGCGTTGGGACGTACGGGGGACGGAACGGCAGGAAATTTGAAAATGACAAAAAGTGACATTCACTAAAATCACCAAAATCACATAGTAAAACATTACTGTATCAAACCATTTCACATACATTTTGTCCCGAGTGCTTTGTCCTGTGCCCTGCCTGCATTTTTACTGTTCTTTCTGCCTGGAAACTGAGACATGTCCATGGCGTCCAAAAAGCGTCCCTTTAGGTCAAAAGCGGTTTTAGACCGGCTAGAGAACAGAGATAGTAAATCAGAACCACTTGCAGAATTGAGTGATAATGATTTGTGGGGAAATTCGTCATCAGACACTGAAAACGATTTTGCGACTATGCTTAGTGATGTGCGAACTTGGCGCTATATTTCAAATTTCAGTGTTTTTAGTTTGATTATATTATTGAATTAAATTTATTATTATTTTATTATTATTTTTTATGATTATTTATTAAATTATAATTTATGATTTCGTGTTTCAAGTTTTAGCCTACCCCGAATGTTTACTAGACTCTTGTTCGGACAGATTTCAGTGAGTTATTCCTAAAAATTACAGGCCTACAATAAAAAAAATAGATATTTCCATGCAAAACAATGTACCGCTTTCAGCACAGAAATATGGACATAATCAGACCGCTAGGGAGGTTAAAGGTGTTTGCACTAAAACTCCACTGCTTCATGTAATGCCTCCTCTTACCAGGCTACTTTGTTCCCCCTTACTGCTAATAAGCCATTTGAGAGCTAAGGCCGCTGGCTCTAGCTCATTGGTTGGATACTTGCCCTGCCAAATTATAGGACCCAGCATGATTATTATGCCACCTCCCCTCTCGTGGGGACTCGTCCGGGCAACACTAGTCTTCCTACTGTTGAACCTTATATAATTGGTGGCTTATGCTTTATTTTGTATTTTCATCTAACTGTATCTTGAATAGCGTATACACATGCTGGATTTTATTAGTGTCTTTATTGTCCAAACAACTGTTTTTGAATACATTATGTATATGCTAAGCTCCAATAAAACTTTTGTGGAACAAAAACACCAGGTCAGCTTTTAGGCCGAGATCATTTAAAGCTATTTTCTGAGATTTTCTGAATTCAGATAAAAACATAAATAAAATAAGTATATCAGAAAAAATACAGTTTCTTACCAAAGAGCATAGCTCGTCCCGATTACACGCAAACAAATGACTGTTAATGCCCAAAGTGGTAAAGATACAACCGTCATCCGGCTTCAGGAGAACCTTATCTAAAGAGAGATAGTAAAAGACTAAGCATAGAAAATATTACAAACCCCATATTGCAACTCAAAGCTGCTACCGAAAAATTACAAGTTTTTAAGGGTTAAGCCTACCCAAAGCTAAATTTCATATATAGGTGGACACTCTACACTGATATCTTTTTTGAACTTATTGAAGCAAGATCTCTGCCACATGCTGCAGCCATCTGGCCACTATATTTTTCATTTCTGACTCTATAATGGCTGTGGTGGGGGCAGAATGTGTAGAGATTACTCTAAAATGTGAGGAAGCTGCTCCTGGCCACCACTAAAAGACTCTGAGGCAGATTGGTTTGGTACTGGGTTGAATTAATAACCTGTTTTTCAATGGAGCCCTCTCTACACACTGTTCTTTTCAACTCAGGTACCCAATTCCACTGTATAAATATCAAATTTGTACCGAAACTGATAAAATACACAAAAATGTCTGAAGGTTTTCTAAAACCATGTGAGCTACAGATGGGAGTGTAGAGCGTTATGTTATTTCCTGCTCTGTAATCCCATAGAAGAATACTGGAAACAGTTGCTGATAAGCCTTTGTTAACCTGAAATGACCTCCAACACAGAACAACATTCAGAGTTGTGTAGAGTAGAAACGCTGGATACCAGATTAACTCTCACTATGCAATGTGGGATGTATAAGGTGAAGTGTAGTGACTCATGAAGAACATTCCAAAAGATGCCTAACTCAGTGACTGTAAAAAATGGACTGCAACAGCAGACATGAAGGATCCAAATCTTTTATTGTGTTTTTGCCAAAGTGAAATCCCACACGTTTCGGGAGCTCCAAGGGTACCTCTTCGTCAGAGTTCTGAACAACAGAAAGAACTAATGTAATGTAAAATGAACTCAATGATAGTGTCATTCTCAAAGTTAATTGACGTAAGGGTTAGAGGAAGCATTAGCAGCAACTGTACGGAGAGATTCCATTGCTGATTTTGTCCCATAAGGTGGCCTTTTTTTCACCTTAGTATGAAGGGCAGTGACTTGTTTCTCTTCCTTCCAGCACTGTCATAGAAGTGAGCGAACCAAGTGAACTCGAGAGGGTATCCTCTCCTCATTGCTGGTGACTGAGCAGAGCAAAGGGGGGTGAACACTTTGCTGCTACAAAAGAGGGGAGTTAAGTGAAACTGCTCCTTTGCCCTAAACTATGTACCTGTGAGCTAATTATTAAATTGTATACTTATTGAAAGTTTTGGTTGTAAATGAAGTGCAGAGAGCCTTAAATATTTTCCCATGGTGTTTGAACCCACATGACAGGTGCACTTTTTAAAACAGAAAATGTTTCCTCACTAGGCAGCTCTGTCAATTCAGCACTTGCACCCCTGCTCCATGCCTTCACTGTCAGAGCTCCTCATTGTTCTAGAATGATGGGAGTGCTGACACACCGCTTGGAGACCAACAGAGAGGAGGCCAAGCCATCAGCATGCTAACAAGATTGATTAGCTTCTCTGGCTCCTAACAAGATTCTCTGGGGACCCTTTCTGACTTACCAGTTATGTGAATTTAGCTCCCTGCTAATAAGCTTTCTTTAATCATGACTGTAAATTTTAACATAGGCTACTGCAAAATCTCATCCTATTCCTCCACATTTAAAGTGCCACTAAAGTTACAAATACTGGCTAGTTTATGTAAACGAAGTGATCACATTGTTAACCAAAGAATGTGTAAAAATATTATTGGATCAGCAGAGAGGATATTATTTAAAAGCCAAATTGGTGTACAACTGATATTTCAATTTTGAGTGGGCACCAATGGATTGAATCATCTTCTCTTTGTATTTATTACGGACTCCAGTGAAGCGGATTCCCTGTTCTGGTTTCCTTCTTCTCTCCATTTTACAAACCATATAGAAGGTGCCCTCTCTCGCAATTTAATTCCCCAATGATCTCTTTATGGAAAAGCCATCACATGAAAGTGCCCACATTAAGCTTGTAGTGGCTGCTACAGTTGGCAGAGCTGGGAATTCTGGTGGTGATGTCGACGTTGGAATGTTTGAGATATATATATAGATATACAGTGTATATATATATATATATATATATATATATATAAAATTGTTAAATATGCTAAGAGATTTGGTTGCTATGGATAACTTATCCCAATTGCTCTTTCCATCACTTTGCTGAAGAAATCTTTGAATTTCATTTCCTGATTCAAAAGCTTAGTTGCAGATTAAAAAAATCTCCTCTTTTAACTAGCTAATAGCAAAGATACTCTCAGATGCATTAAGCCAGATACATCAAGCTGTAATAGCAGGTAAAGGCATGTTAAAGTGGCTTTTCTAGAAATATGATCATATGTATGATACAAATATTGCTTGAGAGACCACTTTGGAATGCCATGAAGTGCACCTGTGGGGAGTGGGGAATATTTAAAGGAATACCTCTTGTAAATGGCAGGCACCTACAGGAGATGGGACCAGTACCAGTAACTTAAAAGCTTATACAGTAATTGTATTTCAAAACATGACAGTTTTGGGGGTCCCAGCTTTCTACAGGGTGTAGAGAGGGTGTGCCAGCTATTTATATTATTATAATGCTATTGTTATACAGGATTAATACAGCGCAACAATTTACACATCACTTTACAGCATAAACAGAGGGGGTACAGTTTAGTCATAGATGGATCGAAATCAGGGGGCGGACTGACCATTCGAGCATGAAATGCCCCATGAAATGCCCCTGGTACCTTTTTATAGGCTTCTTTTGAGTGTGGGCAAGGACATAGGGGCCCCATGATCCCCTTTTGCCAGGGGGCCCCATGAGTTGTCAGTCCGCCCCTGATCGAAATTCAACCAGTTCATTAGGGATCGGCTGAGTTTCGCTCAGTGTGTGGTCGTCTCTGTTCAACAGAAGCTAATGGTGGCTACTACTTTCCAATAATTCCCTAATCTATTAAAAGGGACCCTGCTGCTACACCATTTATTTCAACAACAAACTTCCTATAAAATTTTATGGGCATTAGTCATACCTCTCAACTTTATGAGATGGGAAAAAGGGACACGATGTAGCCACACCTCTACCATGTCCCCAATTACATGGCCCATGAAGAATTAATATTCAAAACAATGATTGGAATTTACCACTATTGTCTTTTTACTGGTTTTTCATATTGCCAAATGCAATAATATAAGGGTTGGGTGAATGTTTATTGGAGTATAATACTTTTGATAATAGTACATTGTTAATAGATTTCTACATACCAGGCCAAAAAATTGGGACAGCTAAGAGGAAAAGAGGAACAGAGGGACTTGGTCCCATAAGAAGGACAATGCCTCCAAATGAGGGACTGTAGAGAGCTATGATATTAGTGGTGTTTGATTGTGGTTGAGGTTAGCACTTATTTGCATCAGTTAGGTTTTTGGTTCAAATCTCAGCCAGGAGTTTGCACTTTCGCCTGGGTTTCCTTTGGGTACTCTGGGTTTCTTCTACACTCCAAATTCATGCTATTATGTTGATTGGCTCCTGTCTAAATTGGCATGAGTGTAAACAAATTGGCTGTGCCCATGTGTTATCACATTCTGCATACTAGGCCCAAGCACGAGTAATAGGAGAGGGTTGAGGAAAGACCTAGTGACATACCTCTTAGAAAATTTGCCAAGAAAATTATATAGAAAAAAGCTTCCAAGCGTATATATCAGACATGGTGCCAAGAGAGCTGGCTCATAGTATTGTAGAGCAACAGATATAACTGAACAGATGTACAGTATACATACATACACTACATGTAAAGCTTTACTTTTGTAGATATCCAAAAGTCCTGAGACTGCTGCTGGGTGCCACCATCTTGAATATCATGTCAGCAGCCCCAGCAGACATATCCCCCTTCGCTCATTTCCCTGGCAGCTACATAAAGGGTAATGTAAGGCATGCTGGTATTGTGTATTCAACCAGATAATATGCCCTTCCTGTTACAAATAATTATCAGTAAACAGGATAATATTCTGTTTCTCAGATATCTCTGAGGTCTCTTTATTGGAATTTCCAGCTATCGTCAAAGACAGGTTAATTTACTAGGGGCAAATAGATTTGTTCCCTTAAGCCTAGTACACACGATCAGGAAATCATACGAAAAATGCTGCTTTCGAAGCAATCGCATCATATTCTTATCATGAGTACACAGCTTTTGTCCATAATTATTTGAAGGGACAAGCACGAAAACAGTTTTCATCTGAAAATACATTACATCACTTCCGAATTTTCTTTCTGTCGTACAAGAATTTTCATAACTTTAGTAACCTCGTCACTTTCGATAGTAGACTAGCATGGGAAAAAAACAAAAAAAACAGACGATCATTCGTCCAATATTCTCATTGTGTGTATGGGGCTTTAGCTTAGTAAATGCAGTGAAAATTAACTTTGTAAATATCCATTTATATGCAGGGAGAACAAAAAAAAACGTATTATTTTCGCTTTAACACAACTGGAAGATGGAAGTCAGTGGAGCATCACATTAATCACTAAGCTAAGGGAAAATCCCCATGAAAAGTAAAAATTCCCTAGGAAAGTGGGCAGCTTATTTACCTTTAACTTTAGAGTCTCACTCTTTTTGCTTTCAACCCCAAAGTCTCCCTCTTTCTACTTCGTTCTTCATAAAGTAAGATTGAAAAGAGAAAGTCAACCCCTTGCAATTACCTTGGTTGGTGGACCTTGGAGACCTGGCCACCTGAGCCTTTGACAAATAGGATTAGCAAGATCCTACCTAAAGCTGAAATGTTGGTTTTGGTTGAAGTGAATCTTTATGAAGGTACAAATGCTGTCACTCTTCAAATAGACAGAGACAAGCTCTGCCAGTCCCTTTTCATCTCATTGACACACTGACATTCACAAGCACTGACAGAATGCCTCTCAGATACAGAGGCACTATGAGCACTGCCTCCCTATCCAGAGCCAAACACACACATAGATCTACAGATCCAGGCTGTACGGCTTTCCACACATGTACGCTCACGCTATGGCAGCCTAGCCCCCCTCCCATCACTCCACACACATTCGATCACGTGCTCAAGCTGTGACACATTCTCACTAGTACTGACAGACCTGCTCCAGAAATAGTCACCCACCCCCAATCCTATTCCTGCGATCTTTTCTAAGTCTCTTTAGGAAGGCATTTAACATTTAATGGGCCAGAATTGTGAGCAGTAGAGGGAACAAAGATCAGTTTTCTTCTAAGAGCAGGCAATTAATTTTCTTCTTTTTATTTGCAAGCCTTCACAGAGCAACAAAGGATTTGACTATGGGCAGCGGCTCTTCAAATCAACCCATTCATTTTTATTTCGGGTCAGTTGTCATATTTGTTAAAATATATTTAACTGCATTTACACTATTTAGGCAGGGGAAATAAAAAGGACATACAGGCAATGAAGTCTTCCAACCAGGTTTCCCAGTTTTGTAGATTGAGTCATATCCAGGCTCCACTGAGATGCGTGCGTCAGCATTTGTTTTCAAGTAGAACATCTAGCTCGTGTTTTCCATAGTGGTATCCTCAATGTCACATATGGTAACGATGCCGTACCACACATACCAGACATAGTATGAACTGCAGGCTTTCCATCATACATTTTTAATAACCATAAAAAATGGAGGCATTGAAGGTAATAGGTATCGCTTGAAGTATAAGGTATTGCCCAATAACCAAAAGAGCCTACAAAAAAACAATGTGAACAAGAATTTCACAAGAAAAAGCAGTTACATAAAGGACAATGTGATACTCAAGTTTTTATTTTGAGTAAAGACTACAGATAGCCATCACCTCAATACATGACAGTACAAAAAAAAACATAAAACCAAAAAATAAAAATAAAAAGAGACATCATGGCTAGGCCATACAATATAATATGCTGTAGAGAACAGAGACTCATACAGCAACACACATCGTGGTGCACCACCGTGGTGGGGATACATGTATCATACAAAAATGTAATATCAATGCAGAAGTTTTTTGTACTGTCATATATTGAGATGATGGCTATCTGCAGACTTTACTCAATGTTTCACATTGCTACTTTGCTAATAAAAGCAAATTTTTTTGTTTCAAGTTGAGTATTGCATTTTCCTTTATGTAACCGCTTTTTCTTGTGAAATTCTTGTTCACATTGGTTTGTTGTTTCCATCATACATTGCATAAGCCAGTTCATTAAAGATGATCACTATGCTGATACTGCATACAACGTAGCAATCAATCATTAAAGGCCTTAATGACCATGTTTGCAGGAGCATTAATGGCCATGTGTGCAAAAAGAATTTATTTGAAATTTATGTCATAGTTGCCATTATTGTGTCTGAGAATTTAGGACACTTTACTGCTGCAGTCACATTCCACAGGCTGTCCCACAGAATACGGGACAATGTACAATGTGGTAGCAGGTGCCAAGTGCTGGTACTTTTAGGTGGAATGATCTCCAGCCCAACGGTAACAGAGTTCCACTCAAACGAGAGAGGTTGAGCTGCCATGCAAAAGCATATAATCAGGAAAGTAACCACTAAACGCCAGTATAAACAAATACACACTTATTTTTGAGCTCACTGACACCAGTGATGGGGCTTATTTTATCCCATTGACCCTGAAGATGGGACTTTATTTCTGAGCTTACTGATAATGGTGAGAGGGGCTTATTTTATTCCATTGTTACTAATGATAGGACATGTTTTTCTCCCACTGACACCAATGATAGGGTTTATTTCACTGCCATTAACACCAATGATGGAGTTTGTTTCACTGCCACTGACACCAATTGGTCCTATTTTATGCTATGTACACCTAAAATGGCACGTATTTTATCCCACTGATACCAATGATAGGACATATTTTACTCCCAATGAGGAGACTTATTTTATCCCAATGATAGGACATATTTTACTCTCACTGACACCAATAATGGGGTATATTTTATTCTTTTGATACCAATGTTAGGATATATGTTATTTCCACTGACACCAATGAGGAGGCTTATTTTATCCCACTGATATCAACTACCCTCATAGCCAAAAATATTGGCACCCCTGCATTTCTGTCAGATAATGCACCACTTCATCCAGAAAATTGTTGCAATTACAAATGTTTAGACATTCCATTGTTTATTTCTTTTGTTTGTATTTGCATGACACAAAAAGTGGAGAAACAAAAAGCCAAATCTGACAGATTCCATGCAAAGCCCCAAAAATGGACTGGACAAATTTATTGGCACCTTCTCAAAATTGTAAGAAATAATTGTATTCCAAGTTTGTGATGCTCCTGTAATTTGTAATCAAACTCACCTGTATCAATTAACAGGTGCTGCCAATATAGAAATCACGCTGGCAACCAGTTAGGCTGCTTTCACACTGAGGAGTTTTTGCAAGCATTTTTGCTTTAAAAAAAGAGCCTCAAAAGCTCAAGAAAACTGCTTCCGTGTATGTGAATGTATATCTATGTATGTTTTCACACTGAGGTGTTGCACTTGCTGTGCGGTGTAAAATCTCCTGCTTGCAGCATCTTTGGGGCATGTTTGGTGAGCTAAAAAAAAATCGCCCCAAAAACGCCTTTTCCCATTGAAATCAATGGAAAAAGCCTGAAAAGTGCCTTAAAAACGCCTCAAAAACACCTCTGAGAAGTGTTTTTGATGCAGTTTGTATGTCACGTGTCCTTTAAAAAACGCCAAGAAAACGCAGTAAAAATGCCTATGCGTTTTTTGCTGTGTTTTTGCGTCGGATTAGTGTGAAAGTAAAAATGGTAAAAATTTACTCAACATTTTTGCTGTGTGTCTCTGTGTGCCACACGTAGCATGGAGAAGAGAAAGAACAGCAAATAATTGTCTGAGGATTTGAGAACACAAATTGTGGAAAAGCATGGACAATCTCAAGGTTAGAAGTCCATCTCCAGAGATCTTAATCTAAATAAAGAATACAGTCCCTACAGTCAAACATGGTGGAGGTCCATTAATGTTTTGGGGTTGCTCTCCTTCTTCAGGTACTGGATGTCTTTACCGTGTGCATGGCATTATGAAATCTGAATACTACCAAAGAATTCTGGGGTGCAATGTAGGACCCAGTGTCAGAAAGTTGGGTCTGTGTCAAAGGTCATGGGTCTTACAGCAGGACAACTTTCCAAAGTACATGTCAAAAAGCACCCATAAATGGTTTCACACAAAGCGCTGGAGAGTACTGAACTGGCCAGCTTTAAGTCCAGATCTCAATCCTGTACAGCACATGTGGATAGAACTCAAAACAGCAGCTGGAAAAAAGAACCCTTCCAATCTAAGAAACCCAATTTTTTTTTACTCCCATCTTCTCTTCAATATACACCCAGGCTCCTGTTTGGAAATTTCTGGGCATATGATCCTCAGCTTGTTACATTTTCCTCCTTCACTATTGTTCTTCCCACCCCAAAGTGTACAAAATACCCCTTATAAGCACCCCATACAATTGGATCCCTATTTGCTTAATCTCAATGTGCTCATTCTCTGTGTTCCCTGTTTATCACAATCTGCTTTGGTGAAAAAAAAAAGCATTACCACCATGTCACCTTGCAGCTTAGATTTGTTGCAGCTATAAATCTGTTTTTTTTCCTGTAGTGATTTCTAGCTGGCTACAGAGTTGCTTCTGGAGCAGTTGCATACTGTAATCCAACTAACCCTCTTCACACAGTAGCCAGTGTATTTTTGTGCTCTAGTGTTTAAAATGAAGTTGATTGAGAAGTGATTGTACAGCTGGCCATAGATGGATCAAATATTGGCTAGTTCAGCAGGGACTGAAGATTCGATCGATCTATAGGCAGGCTGGATGTACCCAAGTCGATTGATCGACAATTGTTTCTAATGTGCCTCGTTCACACTACAATGTGATGTGCAGTATGTGAAATTTGCAGATATGCTGCATTTTTCTGCAGGGTGTTGGATGGGATTATAGGTCACCATGCAGTAGCACATCTCATTGCACTGCTGTACAGAGACTTGAATGAAGTGTATGTAGCACTAACCCTCACAAGGGCCGCTGATTTGTGTCCCAGGTTCTTCTCCCACTAGTGTAGCGGCAGCCAGGCAAACAGCAACACTCACTCCTTAGATCCAATAAACAGTCTAGGGGTTGCCTTTTTAATGTTTATTGCAGATTAACATAGATGGGGCTTAGAGAAGCTGTGGGATACACCAAAACACTGAACAAGAATTTAAGGACTGCAGTCAGAACAGTCCTTTCAGCAGTAGGACACAGTAGACCGCACTGGGACACCACTGGCAATGTCTCAGGCCAGGCAAGCCCTAATATTAGTGCACCAGGAGTTAACAGCAGCAAGAGTCTAGGGTCCTTCTCTAAGGTCTGTATTCACAGTATCCCTGGGATATGGATGTCTCCTTCCAGACTCAGGCAGACAGTCTCCTCAGGAAAACCTCCAGACCGGATCCTCGACAATACTCCTCTTTTAGTTTCCAAAGAATTTACAGCAGAATAGGCCTCCCAGGTATGCATAGCTGGGACTTCAATGAGACTGGTAGATTCTTCAGCTGGACTGCCAGGAACGGCAGTAGTACTTTTGGCTGGGAACCTATCCTCCTGGGGAAGAAGAGGGCAGCCCCAGGCTTCAGAATATTTATGCTCACTCCCAGCCACCACCTGGGCACGCTCCCCCATGGATTGGCTTGGACAACATAAATATTCAGCTTCTTATTTGTTTGATCCAGCCCACTGCCTTCCAGAACTATCCAGAAGGCAGGGGGAAGCAGTCAAACCCATAGCCTGTGAATCTCAGAGCAGACCAGAGCAATCACAAGCAGCTCCACTGATTACTAGAGCTAAAGAACTAAATTTACCTAGCCTTGCACCTATCTAGGAGCGTGCTACATGTATATTTTGTACAATCTCAATAAAGTTTAAAAAAAAAAAACTGTAAACATCACACTGCCCCCTCTCTGTCCAGTAAAACAGACACCATCCTGCACACTAAAGAGGAGCCTTTCAACATGCATGTAGTGTGAATGGTCCCCAAGTATGCAGTAGCTCTTTTCACTCAACACATCATTGATGGGGAAAGAACTTGGATCCCACACCAAAGATTACATAATTTAGTCCCTTGCAGCTGATTGCGTATGTGTTACTTTTTGGTGATTTTTGTGGTTCTTCAATAAAGAATTCAGCCTTTTCCTCCTTACTCCCCATATTTATTGAAGGATGGTGTTCTAGGACATACAGCCTTCAGCTCATTAACTTTTACATAAGAGAAAAAATTGTCTTCAGCCTCAGCCCTTACGGGTTACGTCAACACTGCTTGTTCGAGAAGGTGCTGCCATAGAAACCCATCTAGTTATTCAAGTATATATTTTAACACTTCTTATAAAAAGCAGTGCCTTCCTGTGGAAGTTAATGAGCTGTAAAACACTGGCCAGCCTCCCTATGTAACGGGAAGGAGTTTCCGTATTCACTATTTCCCTGAGCACCTCTTGTAATGATGGTTAGTGATATATCAATCTAAGCAATACACTGCAGATGAAGTTCCTAAAAGGAAACATTTATACACTTTTTATTTCACATACATGTATTGGACAGACTGTAATATATCAGAGGGCCCACAAGTATCCTTTTACCTTACACTATGGTTACCGCTATCCATATAGTTCAATGAGCACTTTAGAGTATAGTTATCAATGATTTACCAAAGATTTACAAACCTTTTACTCATGACTAACCCATGTTTCCCAAAATATTTTATTAGAAAAATGGGTGAATATTAGGCCCGAAGTAAAAGAAGACAGACATAGATGTAGGGTCTATATGAATGGGTAAAAAGGGGGTTTGGCATAGAAGGAGTTTTAGAAATGTAAGGAAAATATGGAGTTAGGGTGCTTACATGATTGGTGGGTTAGATAGGAACAGAAGGGCTTCGGAGGATAGTCTCAAGAAGGTTTTCAGCTTGCATTGGGAAAACTTCCCACGCTCCCTCCCATCTTAAGTACAGTATATTTTGATAGTTATTGGCCTTCTGCTGTTGACTGGTTTGGTCTGGATATGTCATAACAGCTGCCGGGATACAAGGTGCTTGAAGGTGGTCACTATGGTAAAATGTAATGTGGTGGGGACCTGAACAACCCCACTTATTTAGTATAGTTCAGTGACAGTGAACTGGGGGTCATTTAAAGTAATATTTGTGGTTATTGGTGCAAGTGTCTCTGAGCTGGTGTTGGTGAGGCTAGAGGCCCGCCTTACAGGTTCATGCAGGAGGTACTCAAATTGAAATGCCTACGTGGACCTTGGGGCTCCATTCGTATTGAATTGAATAAAATGTAATAAAGGGATGCTATGGCCATTATAATTGTGTCTTGTGTGTGGGATAGGTGTTGAAGAGGCGGTCAAGCAGTATGACAGATTAAATTAGGTTAAATAATCCTTAATACCCTAGTCAAGTTGTGTGAATCTTCAGTGAAAACATTGATAAACAGACACCTTTATGTAGATCTGTCTGAATGAATGAACCTCAGAGTACCCGTACTTCTTCCATCAGTTCCAACCGCTACACCCTACAATGTAAGTATTACACACGGTAACAGGCTTATTAGGTCAAGTAGAACAAAGAGTCATAATCACATGCTACAAGAACTGACACATAGAAGCCAACCAGAATTTACCATTTAAGGATCTGAGTTCAAAAATTAAAATTCGACTGCTTGCAATAGATCACAGTTATAGGTGATTGGGCTACCACAATGGGAGCCCGGAACTGATAAGTTTCAGGCCTAAACACAGAGTTTGCACTGTGTGTTAGTTTTGCAACCAACTGCAGGGCTGTCAGTGTTAAATACAGCACTAATATACACATGTCCTTGACAGCTAAGCTTAACCCAACAATTATCCTGACTGCTAAAACTGCTTTAAATAACCCTTAATCTCCCCGATCTCTTAAACATATCCTTTAACCTTAACCAAACCATTAATCTAACACTTAAGATTAACCCTAAACACCTAACCTTAAACTTCACTCATCACCTAACTCCCTAAACCTAGCCTTAAAACTGAATACCAGTCACGCCATTTTGTTTTAGATAGACTGTAGAAGGATTGCAGCCTTTGTCACATTTTGAGAGCTGTCTGTGGTTCTGTTTGGGAAGACTTCACCTTAGTTCCTGTCAGGACAGGAAGTAATAGGAAATCTCTCCAAAAAACAATTTTTGTAGTAGAGTGGGGAAGGGCTAGAACTGAATATTTTTATGTTACGTGTGTGTGTTTTTTAATATTTTTATGTTACTTTATTTGTTTTTAACTTTTTTTTACAATCAACTTTATTGCTATTACATAGGAAGCCAGTAGTTCCCTATGTGAGATCATACTGTAATGACAGGTTCTCTTTATTGAGACATCAGAGATCTATTAGACCCCTGATGTCTCCCCTGCCTTCCACTGAAGCTAATGCAGCACATGTCAGTTCCAGTTGAACTTGGAAGTGACGCAATACATGTCGATTCCGTGTTCATTTACTGGAGGAGAGATCAGTGAACAGACATTCACTGGTTTCCCTCTGCTTTACCCGCCATGCCAGTCCTGGATCCACAGGTGGAACAGCAGAGCCTGGGATACATGGGCGGATGAGCCTGGGGAAGGGGAGCAGGAGCAGTGGCATCTGTGGCTTGTGGAAGTGATCAGGCAGCTTTATGGCTACCCAAATCACTTCCACCTGAAAGTCCATTGTCTACTCCACTAATCTAAACACAGTCCCAGCTGCTACAGCAGCCAAGTGCTAGAAATATGGGTTCCAAAATCTACCTCTTCTGTGCACAGATCTACCAGCCTTATGATCTTGTTAATAAGAAACACTGACCAATGCTTTATATTTTTTTGGTGCTAGTTGCACAGCCTTTCACAGTCAGCCTAAATATGTTCACTCAGATGAATTCAAAGAATGGTACAAGTTGCACTCACCTCCAGCACTGGTAACTGCCACTAATATTAGGGGTTCCTCCCTCTGTCCTTGCTCCTCTGAATACTGCAGCTTCTCTGAGACAGAGCTGAGAATGTCAGACACTGATGCAGACAGGCGACTTCGGATGGTAACATAGGAGTGGTCCGGCATATAGACCCTGCAGAAGACTGAATATGAAAATAATAATGATATTGTCAGGCTAGACCACTATAAAATTTTCAATAAAAATCAAAGAAGGTCCATCATGCTCAAACACAGAAAAACATAGGGTCTCATAGGCTTGTTTTTAACAGCTCTCCCGTCTAAAAACATAGGGGGAGATTGCTAAAACTGAAGCACTTAGAAGGTGATTGGCCACCATGCAAAGCTGCCCCAGATTAAAACTTCAGCTTGTTTAAAGAAGCTTTGATAATAAAACCTGAAGGCTGATTGGTTTCTATGCAGGAATGCACCAGATTTTGCACTCCAGTTTTAGTAAATCTCTCCATAATCTCAGGATCACACTTATGCTCCCTATATAAATGTTCTACCTCGCTTTTACAAGCATCCTCTAAGCGCATAGTTTAACATCCTTCCTCCATAAAATCATTGCAAAAGTACTGACACAACGGATTGGTGAATACAGAAAAAAAATGTTGCCGTAGTTCTGCTTCCTGCTTTCAGCTGATTAAACATTGAAGAAGCAGAAACACATTGATGATGTCATCTCTGTGCTTTCCCCTCCTGCAAGCATGTTCAGTGTTAGACTGACACAACTACAAAGCAATAGGCTCATGAAAGATGACTCTTCCTCTGAACTCTTCCTGTGAACTCTTCCTCTGAATGTTTCTGCGCAGGGGATAGGCAGAATGTACTATAGAAATAAGTATTTGAATTAACTGTACGTAAAGTACATATTAATATTTTTAATGACCAAATAATAATACTAAGGATTTTCTTTTAAATTTGCATGACATTCCGTTTTGAACTACACACCACCATCAGCTTCTGCTAATAGACTCCTACCATGTCTTTACCAAAGTCATACAGAGACACTTAAACCACGATAAATGAAGGACAATCAACTTTTCTGCATGGTTTTGGGTTGCAGATCAAGACTGGAGCACTGGAAACCTGCACAGACATGGAGAGAATTCTAGCACTGTATTGCCTCACCAGTTATCATTTAGTGAACCATCTGTGATGGTCAGATCAATTACCCACATTCCCTTTATTATCTACGATGTCCTAAACTAGAAAAAAGACAGCGTGGCTGCTATGGGCAATAGGAACACTTTAATTAAGAAGACTCTGCATGTTAAACATGCAGAAAATGATATACAGTTGCAAGAAAAAGTATGTGAACCCCTTGGGATTACGTGGAGTTTTGCATGAATTGGGCATAAAATGTGCTCTGAACGTCATCTAAGTCACAACAATAGAAGAACACACTCTGCTGAACATAATACTACACAAACATTAGATGTTGCCATGGTTTAATTGAACATAACATGTAAACATTCACAGTGCAGGGAGGAAAAAGTATGTGAACCTTTGGACTTAATAACTGGTTGACCCTCTTTTGGCAGCAATAACCTCAACCAAACGTTTCCTGTAGTTGCAGATCAGACCTGCACAACGTTCTGGAGTAATTTTGGACCACTCCTCTTCACAAAACTGTTTCAGTGTAGCAATATTCTTGGGATGTCTGGTGTGAATGGCTCTCTTAAGGTCATGCCACAGCATTTCAATCGGGTTGAGGTCAGAACTCTTACTGGGCCACTCCAGAAGGCGTATTCTGTGCTGTTGCAGCCATATTTTTGTTGAATTACTTGTATGCTTTGGGTCATTGTCCTGTTGCATCACCCATCCTCTGCGGAGCTTCAGTTGGCGGACAGATGGTCGTACGTTTTCCTGCAAAATGTCTTGATAAACTCTGGAATTCATTTTCCCATCAATGACAACAATCCGTCCAGGCCCTGAGGCAGCTAAGCAGCCCCAAACCATGATGCTCCCTCCGCCATGTTTCACAGTGGGGATGAGGTTTTGATGTTGGTGTGCTGGGCCTTTTTTTCTCCACACAGTGTTGTGTGTTCTTCCCAAACAACTCAATCTTGGTTTCATCTGTCCACAGTATATTTTGCCAGTAGTGCTGTGGAACATCCAGGTGCTCTTTTGCAAACTTCAAACGTGCTGCAATCTTCTTTTTGGACAGCAATGGCTTCCTCCGTGGTGTCCTCCCATGTACTCCATTCTTGTTTAATGTTTTCCTTATTGTAGATGTGTCAACAAAAATGTTAGCATGTGCCAGAGATTTCTGTAGGTCTTTAGCTGACACTCTGGGATTCTTCTTTACCTCATGCAGCATTCTGCGCAGTGCTCTTGCAGTCATTTTTACAGGACGACCACGCCTAGGGAGAGTAGCAACAGTGCTAAACTTTCTCCATTTGTAGACAGTCTGTCTTACCGTGGACACATGAACATCAAGGCTTTTGGAGATACTTTTGTAACCCTTTCCAGCTTCATGCAAGTCAACAATTCTTGATGGTAGGTCTTCTGAGAGCTCTTTTCTGCGAGGCATGGTTCACATCAGACAGTGCTTCTTGAAACCAGTAAACCCAAAACAGGTGTGTGTTTTTTAAGGGCAGGACAGCTGTCAGCAACACATCCAATATCATCACACTGATTGGAGTCAAGGTTGGCTCACTCCTGGCTCCAATTAGCTCTGGGAGAAGTCATTAAGCTAGGGCCTCACATACTTTTTCCTCCCTGCACTGTGAATGTTTACATGTTATGTGCAATTAAACCATGGCAACATCTAATGTTTGTGTAGTATTATGTTCAGCAGACTGTGTTCTTCTATTGCTGTGACTTAGATGACATTCAGAGCACATTTTATGCCCAATTCATGCATAACTCCACATAATCCCAAGGGGTTCACATACTTTTTCCTGCAACTGTATCTTAAATATTACCTAACAAGTCAGGGTACATGTAACTAACTTATACTAACTATATCATGACCTGAATAAAGACCTTCACAGACACAGAAGTTTAATCTTCAATATTATTATTATACAGGATTTATACAGCGTACATTATAAAGGGAGACAGTACACGAGACAGTACAGTAACAATACGATTCAATACACGAGGCGTTCAAGGGCCCTGCCCCTTGGAGCTTACAATCTAGGAGGGAGGGGATAGTGGTACAGGAAATAGCTGTGGGGGATGGAGTGGTAGGAAGAGTGGAGGAGTTCAGTAATTAGCTGAGGGCAGGGTAGGCTTCCCTGAAGAGATGGGTTTTCAGGGTGCGTCTAAAGGTGAGGAAAGTAGGTGACAGTCTGATGGATTGGGGTAGGGAGTTCTAGAGAATGGGGGAAGCCCTGGAGAAGTCCTGTAGACGGGCATGGGAGGAGGAGACCAGGGAACTAGAGAGTAGGAGGTCTTGTGAGGAGCAGAAAGTACGTTTTGGGTGGTATTTGGATACCAGATCGGTGATGTAGTTTGGGGCAGTATTATGAACAGCTTTATAAGTCAATGTTAGCATTTTCAATTTTATCCGTTGGGCAATCGGAAGCCAGTGGAGGGATTGGCAGAGAGGGGTGGCATTCAAGATAGACTTAAGCGGGGATAGCCTGCGGTGGGGTAAGCCGATGAGGAGGGAGTTACAGTAGTCGAGGCGTGATATAATGAGGGAGTGAATGAGTTGCTTAGTGGTTTCCGGGGTTAGGAACGGATGTATTTTGGAGATGTTGCGGAAGTGAAGTCTGCATGAGTTAGTCAGCGAATGGACTTAGGGCTGGAAGGACAGATTGGAGTCTAGGATGATACCTAGTACTCTGGCTTGAGCCCAGGGACTGATGGTGGTATTGTTGGTCTTGATGGAGATGTCAGTGGGGGAAGGGGGAAGGGCTGGGGGAAAAATTATGATCTACTAACACAGTAACACAATCAGAAACAACACACAATAAGACATAAAAACCTACTTTCATCGGAACCCCTGAATGCTACCCGTGGCTGCAGGCAGGAGTCAATCCGTCGAAAATGGCGGAATAGGGGCTTGACTTGTTTGGAGCAGGGAGCCGCACTGCCATCTGTAAGCCTGCATGAAATGTGACATGTTAGGATAAGGCTCAAGTGTTAACCTTCAAGTTACAAAAAATTAGCACCAAATATTTTTCACTACTCTCTGTACAGTGCTTCCTAAAGGGTTGGACATATACCAATGGAAATACATAATCATTGAGCATAGCAAAAAGCAAACTCTGATATATAAAAGAAGAACAGAATGGAGCCCACAGAAGAAGACAGTTCTGGTCCATAGTTGAAATACCCCTGCTCCCTCCGCTGCCTGGTAAGTCGTTACAAGGCTCTTGTATACACTCTGTGCAGTGTGTTGATCAGATACTATAGAATGTATTAGATGGGGATTGCATAGCATAAGGATTTGCACCAGAAATGCAGACAGAAAAGGCTGAGTAGGATTCAAATCGCTACGTTGGTCAGTAGATCTGAAACCGTTTCTCTCATGCAGGGAGGTAGCATATGTTGCTTGCACAAGCTCCAAACCATAAACAGCATTAATACTAGTGATACTAAAACATGACAGAGGTGATGAAGGCCATACTGTACTAATTCAGGAGGTCCCAGAGCTGTGGTCCCTACCCAGTGGCTTGGGCGGCTCTTGGCAACTTTTGGTATGTCTCTGCAGCTGATCAGCAATGTGCCTGAAAACTATCACTGTATATTTCCCATAAGCATGAAGCCAACCAAAAGTGTTATCCTCTGGGAAACAGAAAAATTGCCTATATACGCCTTTCTCAGATTTCAATTTGTTATTTTTCAATTGGACTCAGAAATTAAAAAAAAGATCCAGGACCTCTGGTGCCCAAAAAACTGACATTTTTTTTTTAAGTGGAAGCCTGTCTACTACCTTAAAATCACAAGCAATTATAATGGCCATAGCCAACTTATAGAATAATTTTGCTTCCTATGCATTCTGTCTTTGGTTTTGTCCACTTTGCTATATAGAAGGTTTACTCCGAAGACTGAATCTCCATTCCCTAAGCCTAAATAAAGGTGTATGTGCACCCTAACAATCAACTTCTCCTATTTGCTCCCTTTTGGTCTGCTACGTGTAAAATTCTAATTGTTGTTTAATTGTAGGGTTAATTTCTCTATCAGACGTGGCTACAGTCACCTGAAAGATTCCAGAATTTTGAACTCTGAATGCTGCTAACCTCCTCAGCACCCATTCCTAAGGCATAAATAGTGACGCTGGCAGACCTGCTAATAGGGCACTAAAGGAATTAGTGTCAGACCAGGATCGCAGTGGGACTGGTTTCAGTGCGATTTTTCAAAGGAGTCCGGTGCTGTTTCATTCAGTGGTTCCGGTGTGATTGAGGTGCAAATTTGTAAAGTGTATGATGCTTGCAACCGCAATTTAACTGGACTGAAAATTGTACCTGGCTCGTTTTAAAAATGCACTGTGGCCAGTCCACCTCCATAAAAAGCTGGTTTGGTTCACATCATGCGAATCGGATAAGATTAAAAATGCATTCAATTCACATATATGTGAACCAGGGCTCAGTCACCCCAGCTCTGCTGCCCTTTACCTGTTTTCAGAACCCAGGACATGCAAATCTAAAATTTCACCTGGTCTGTACAGATTACTAAGAATGCAATATATAGTACAGTTCGAAAATCAATTCAGCATTTTTCCCACCAGACAAAATTAAATTTTTTGCCAATTTGCTTGGACTTCTCTGCTTCTCCCGTAGAACATTAGCACTGTGGAATGTGATACTGTTGGGATAGAACATGTCAATCTTTGTTATGTATTTTTCTACCTGAGTTCAGCTGTCTCCACCAGTCGATGCAGCCTGATGACATTCCCCTCGAGCTGTGGAAGGTTTGGAGCGTCCCGCATCACCAAGACATAGAAATCCTGCAGGGAAAACAGTAATTAAATGGAAGCTTTGGCAGATTTTTATGCAAACCCTTCACGTTCCCAAGAACAGGAAAGCCTTTTTACAGGCTATAATACTAGTCACGATAAGCAGTAGTATCCCTCAGGTTCGAGGTCCTGGAATGTTTTTTTTTTTTTTTTAACAACTGATCATTTCAATTCATTAACTGGCTCTTATAGCAGTATACGGGTCACGAATGTACAATTTTAGAAAAACAAATTGATATTTATTTATAAAGTATTCATTGAGGTTGATTTACTAAAACTGGAGAGTGCAAACTTTGGTGCATCTCTACATAGCAAACCAATCAGCTTCCAGATTTTTTTTGTCAAAGCTTAAATGAACAAGCTGAAGTTAGAAGCTGATTGGCTACCATGCACAGCTGCACCAGATTTTCAACTCTCCAGTTTTAGTAACTCAATTCCTTTATGTGGCACCAATTTTTAATGCATCTTTGTAACAGATTCATCACAAAAGATGTTGTTTCATAGTGCAATGTGCAGCTATCTCTAACAATGCTCAGATTGGATCTTTACTAGCAAAAATTCAATAACATATGGCAGCAATGTGTAACCTTCCCACACTTTGCATAGAGCGTATGCCATTGTATACTGACAATATGACCTTGAGCCATTAACCTCAGTAATATGTAACCTTCTAACCTCAAATACAGTTTTAAGTGACCCTTTGGCCTTATATAGAGTACCGCATCATGACCTTTGACGTGTAGTGATATACAGCAGTGGAACTGCCTGTCTTTTGAACATAGATATGTTGCACTTAGCTGAAGGCTCCTTTTTCTTGGCTCTTACCTTGATTAGCTGGAATGTGCGCTCCTCTTCCTGCAGAGAGTCCTTATATGTGTCCAGGAGATTCAGAAGAGCACAGAGGACAGCTTGCTTCTTCTGCACAGCATCACCTCCTTCCCACGTCGGGGATGTATGTCGGCTACACCCACAGAAAGTGTTTCAGTTAAGGAAAAACACAACTTGAAACCAAAGCATGATGTATGTTTGGGCAAAGTATAGACAGCTGGAACGATTGTTAAACGATAAATAGAGGAATTATATTTTTACAGGTAAAAAGGATGCCCACTGAAAACTCTTCCAACTCTCCCTAATTTGGATGCACAGTCCAAGCTTAGACAAGCTAGCCAATAGAAAAGTGTGGTTTGTATAAATATTGTCCGATTTGTCCTGAATGTTGGTGCAAGGGCAGAGAAATGTGTCTTCTCTAATCATCTCAGGCAGTTTAGCAGGAGGGACATCTCACTAATTACGATGTTATCTCTCACAGAACAGCAATAAATCAGTGGATGCAAAAGTGACTTTTATAGTTTTAAGACAGATCCTGATGAGATATAGAGGAGAATTGTCTTAGTGCTGCAAAAACAAGCAAATGATTGCCTGGTGTACAATTCATCTTGTACCTCTTTACAGCTTCACTTGCTTAAAGTTAACCAGTCATGAATGAAAACTGAGGGCTGCCGTTGCTGGCCTCCTTATGAAAACACTAGTTTCAAGGATGTTACACCAAATATCTTGCTACTTGAAGAGTCCCTGACCTGGAAAAAGTGTGCAGCCATGTTAAGTCAGAGACAATTAGAATTCCTTATCTGCATATCTAACGTATAGAACCCAGAAGGTCCCTTGTATTTTAAAGGGGACCACGTGTTGGGAGGTACAGTGTGGTGCTGCAGCAGTAAATACACAGAGTCCAATGGCAGGAACAGAACTTGTATTAAAGTCAGAGTTCAACTTTACAAACAGCCCGGCGGTAGGGCACCTGATCGGGAACACCCACAGGTTGTAAGGGCAATGTAGAATGGAGCAGGTCTGGAGTTTGCCGACAGCATCTGTCTCAAAGGGTGGAATGCAGCCTGGCCAGTCTGTATCCAAATAGGAGGATTCCAGAGCGCATGGCATGTCTCTATCCTGTTCCTACTAGTCTGGAACCTTTCCCTTCCACTATTCACTTTCCCTGTCAGACAGTTGACCTGTCCCTACGATACCCACTCGCAAAAATGTGCACCAAACATGGGAGCCAAGGTATTAAGTAGACTCTGACTAACCCAAGATGGCCACCAGAGTCACATGGAGTGGAAGCATCCAACCAGATAGCTTCCCCAGTGACCCAAGAAACCATAGAGGAGCATTGTTCCTCTTGACTCTCCTTCTACAATGCTGTTGCAGTTGAGCGCCACCTACAGTGGAGAAGGTAGACTCCACCTACCTACAACTTCAATAGCCAGGCCCCATGTTTCCCTCATTATAGATTTCCTTTAATATGCAGTATATGTTCCAAAATAGTTTACGCACATATGTACTGCCTGAAGAGTATCGTATAACCTGAAATTCTTATTACTGTAAGACAGATTTTGTGTGGTATTGAATATTTACTATCTTGGTTTATTAGCTCCAAAGCTTTTAACAAATTGCACAAGACCATTTACTTGTGCTCCGGCTGTTTTGTTGGAGTTTACAATCTGACGTCACTAGAACAATTATAAAAAACAGACGCTCTCTCCTAATGACATTATTTTTTAGGTAGAATCCAATTATTGTATTAGCTTATCCATTAAGCTGTACACTATATCAACAGGTCTTAAAGTGAACCTATGCTTGCCTTTGCAAGGCAAAGCAACAGATTAATTTTTAATGCCACACTTTCCAGCAGCACATACTCTCTCATGCTCCATTCAGCCATGAGGGATGGGTAATACCCAGTAGTTTCAGGCATAGGGGACCATGTGACTCACTCCTCTATCTCCTACATGACAAGGATTTTCAGGTTTACTGCCACCTACAGGAAGATTGGACACTGGCAAACACATTGTGGGATAGCCAAAGATAACCCACCTAATCCCAGCATGCCTTCGTTTTCTGGCAAAGTAATACCAACAACATAATCAAAGACACAGAGAGGTGGGACCTGTGTTCCTAAATGAACTCAAAGAAATGTATTCTACAAAAATCCCATTTTCTTTCTTGCTCCTTGAAAGACACAGGAAAAGTAACGAGATCTTATTGTGTCAATAAGGACCATGATGATCTCTAAGTTTGGGAGTAATGGCAGAGGTCTGTGACTCCTCAGGTTGGTGTTGGCTATTAAGGACTTTTGGAACTCAATGTTAGACAGAGTCTCTGTAGCTGAAGGCTCAGATATCCAATAAATCATGGGCAGATTAGACAACGCTTCAGACATACTGCAGGAAGGTTATGGAAGAATGGTTATTAGATCTATGGTCAGTGTCAGCAATTTGGCGTATGAAATCCTGTATGACTGTGGTGAAATCCTCCAGGGAAAAAGCCAAGAGGAGGCCCTATGAAGCCAGTGACTTAGAAGATAGCTTAGGTAGCAAAATTCCAGGCCCTTAGTGTCAGGCACCTCATTGGGAACATTGCAGGCAGTACCATAATTGATAGTAAATCATAAGCGTGAAAGCGGGACTGTTCCCCATGTTTCCAGGATATAACACAGGTGGGGACAAACGTAATACAAGGTAAAAGCTTGAATACTCAAGAATCCAGCTGTTGATAGCAGGAGAGGGCCAGGTGGCCAAAGGTGATCAAGTCATTATAACTGTATATGGGTAGCAAAAACTGATTTCCAGGCAATACTTTCAGACAGGAGCAGTAGCGAGAGGTTGTTCCTCTGCACTAGCAAACAAGACAGAGCGCAAGTGTCATGCACACATGTATAACACCACCCAGCAGATGCCAGCGCTCAATCCCTCTGCAATAATTCTGTCATAAAACTTCCAGTAAGCGGGAATTTGAAATGGTGACGAGTAGTCCTATAGTACTGAGGAGGCTCCATTTTATATCTCACGTGGCCTATGCACAAAATGAGTTTTCATAGACAAGATCCCTGCTGGGGAAGTGCCACACCTCTGAACCTGGAGAGTGTCCCACCACTAACACAGTACCCTCAGATCTGGAAAGCACTACAACTCAGAGCCCAGTGCCTAAAGAACAAATTCCAAGCTAACACGCATGTCCAGTCCAGGGTATTCTGGATACAGCACTTCAAAATGAGCCTTAGGAAGGACCAATATGGATAATTCTTTAAAGAGACCAGCTCAGCAACTACTGTATGTAGCAGGAACAGGATTGAAGAAAACATAAAAAATAGCTAGTAAAAAAAAAAGTACAGCGCAGAGAAAAGATCCTCCTTATTTATTTCAGGTACTTATATAGTGCTGTCAATTTATGCAGTGCTTTACACACATATATATATATTCACATCAGTCCCTAACCCTCAAGGGGTGTACAATCTAAGCTCCCTAACTCACATTCATACATATTAGAACAAATTTAGACAGGAGCCAATTAACCTACCAGCATGTCTTTGGAGTGTGGGAGGAGGCTGGGGTGCCTGGGGGATCCCCATGCAGGCACAGGGAGAGCATGCAAGCTCCAGGCAGGTGGTGCTGTGGCTGGGATTTGAACCAATGACGCTGGTACTGCCAGGTGGAGGTGCTAACCATTTAGCCACTGGGCTGCCCCATGAACAGTAGCATAAAATGGAGGCCTACTGGGAGTAGGTAGGGTTATGAAACAAAGAAGTTGGCCACACTTCAATGATATCAGCCTTCACAAAGCTTTATTATTGCAGAACTAGATCTCAGAAGTGTCTGCCCAGACAAAGCCTTACTCTGACAAGTTTTACCCAAAAAGCTTAATCTTACATCTCAATCATTAAGCCCCTTTTGGGTGAAATTTGCAAGAACGAGGCTTGGTCCAAGTGAACTCTATTGTTATTTAGTTCCAGTATAATAAAGCTTTGTAAAGGCTAATGTCATTAGAGTGCAACCAACTTGCTAGCTCTTTCCATGTGGGAAGCATTAATGATCATCATTTGGCAGCACCTGAAACCACAGAGATGGGCGGTTTAATGGCTTTGAGTATCAGTACCGTGAGCAAAAAGGTTTATATTGGACTGTCCCATGATTTCTTTGTTTACCAATGTTCATATACCATATAGGCAGCAATATAACCTGTCAGTCTCTGAATCCCTGTGTCCCCAAGTCATTGCAAATCTTCTCAGAGGATCCCTTCCATCTTCTGCCCAAAGCAAAAAGTTTGGATAGGAGTTGCACATTAATGTCAAACCTAAAAGAACAGTTAATCACACATAAAGGCCTAATTAGTATTTCAATGTACAGAATAAAACAAGAAGGATATTATTGTTGTAACTGGACCAGAAGTTCATCCGTAGGCAGAAACAGAGTATGGGTGAGGATGAAATCGTCCAACGCTAGTTCTGGTGGAAAAGTAAGAGAAAAAAAAAAACATGAATGTGGAATATTGTTAAAAAGCAGGCTTGTGAAAAAAACAGAAGTAAATATATTCTCATAGAAACCAATTAATTTGATTTCCAGTGTAATATTTTTCAGTATGTGAAAGTGACAGATGGAATTTGGTTGATATGGGCAACACAGACACTTTCTTCTCCTACCCTTCTCTATTATCCTTCTTTTACATTAAAAGTGCTAATATTGCTTTGTTAGAGGCCACCAATTTATAGGTCATTGTATTTGTTGCTATAAATATGTTTCTATCTGTGTTCCATTGGGGAGATTTGCCTTTACTTCCTTTCTCATAGATACAATGGGCAATGGTATAGGAGCTCTGAACCTTGTGGTGACTGGTTGTATTGGTTTATAGTATGTAGTGTGCGTTATATTGTATATGTAGTGTCTTGGAGCCTGAAGACCAACCACCATAGTATCCTGCTGGACCTTTGCAGGAGATTACTAAAACACTAATTCACACACTCCATAAAAGATTTTTTTCTGCAAGAGATAACATGTTTCAGAGGCTCAACACCATCATTATCAGGGCTTGTAGAGCAATAACCATGGGGCAGGGCATATTGTCCTGGACTGTAAGGTGGAACCCAAGCAGGCATGTACAAATTATGCAGGAGCCTGGACAGAGATAGATACAAGTGAGAAGAAATCTCACCAAAATGAGGGGAATGCTCTACTGGACAGCTGTTGCCAGAACAAGTATCCCCACTGGACTATGTCCCCTTCTATTCCAGTTCCAATGACAATTCACAATTTTTCCTTAATTTTCAGTCCCGCCCCTCACTGGAGACACCATGAAAGCTTGACAGGGTTGCTAACCCTTTGCTTCCCTGACCAAAAGTAAAAAAGAAAAAAGTGTTGGTTTCAGATATACTTTCAAATGTATGTACCTAATTACTAAAATCTAAAATACATTTAACATGGTCATGTAACTTTAAGTACATTTAAGTATTTAAATTTAATTTAAGTAAAATTTAAAATCTTTAATACACATAACAGGGTGACATTGATACATCCCTATCGCCTTGGTTTGTCATCCCATCCCACAGGCAAATTACAAGTCAGTCAGCATCACCTAAAATTAATTTCTTACATCCCCTGAGGACACTGATGACACCATATCCCATCGAAATGTTCAGTTTTACCTCAATGATTGTGCCACCAGTGGGTTTCCAATGTAAAATAAGGACACAAACTACGGGGAACGTTTTTGAAGACACACTGTACATATTACAATATTAATCATACAACTTTTTGTAAAATAAACTTTAGACCTGCCAAATGAGGCCCTACCTAAAATATCCAATCAATTTGCATGCCCTTGCACTATATACACTGCTCAAAAAAATTAAAGGAACACTTTTTAATCAGAGTATAGCATCGAGTCAATTAACTCCTGGGATATTGATCTGGTCAGCTAAGTAGCAGAGGGGGTTGTTTATCAGTTTCAGCTGCTTTCGTGTTAATGAAATGAACAACAGGTGCACTAGTTGGGCAACAATGAGACGACCCCCAGAACAGGAATGGCCACTGACATTTTCTTCCCTACTCATCTTTTCTGTTTTTCACTAGTTTTTTCATTGGCTAGGGTCAGTGTCAATACTGGTAGCGTGAGGCGATACCTGGACCCTACAGAGGTTGCACAGACAGTCCAAATCCTCCAGGATGGCACATCAATACGTGCCATTGCCAGAAGGTTTGCTGTGTCACCGAGCACAGTCTCAAGAGCATGTAGGAGATTTCAGGAGACAGGCAGTTACTCTAGGAGAGCTGGACAGGTCTGTAGAAGGTCTTTAACCCATCAGCAGGACCATTATCTGCAAGGAGGAACAGGATGAACACTGCCAGAGTCCTACAAAATGACTTCCAGCAGGCCACTGGTGTGAATGTCTCTGACCAAACAATCAGAAACAAACTTCGTGAGGTTGGCCTGAGGGCCCGACGTCCTCTAGTGGGAGCTGTGCTCACTGCCTGCCTGGCACCATAGAGCTCGATTGGCATTTGCCATTGAACACCACAATTGGCAGGTCCGCCACTGGCACCCTGTGCTTTTTACAGATGGGAGCAGGTTCACCCTGAGCACATGTGTCATACGTGAAAGCATCTGGGGAAGCTGTGGAGAACGTTATGCTGCCTGTAACATCATTCATCATGACCGTTTTGGTGGTGGGTCAGTGATGGTCTGGGGAGGCATATCCATGGAGGAACACACAGACCTCTACAAGCTAATAAAAGATAATGGCACACTGACTAGGTATTGGGATGAAATCCTTGGACCCATTGTCAGACCCTACGCTGGTGCAGTGGGTCCTGGGTTCCTCCTAGTTCCTCCTGGTGCATGACAATGCCCGCCTCATGTGGCGAGAATACGCAGGCAGTTCCTGGAGGATGAAGAAATTGATACAATTGAATGGCCCCACGCTAGCCTGACCTAAATCCAATAGAACACCTCTGGGATATCATGTCCATGCGACGCTGCCAGGTTGCACTTCAGACTGTCCAGGAACTCAGTGATGCCCTGGTCCAGATCTGGGAGGAAATATCCCAGGACGCCATCCGTCGTCTCATTAGGAGCATGCCCTGACGTTGTCAGGCATGCATACAAGCACGTGGGGGCCATACAAACTACTGAGTACCATTCTGAGTTGCTGCAATGAAATTTCAGCAAAATGGACTAGCCTGCTGCATCTTTTTTTTACACTTTGATTTTCGGGGTGTCTTTGCATTCAGTTCTCTGTAGGTTGATAATTTTCATTTCCATCAAACGATGGGGCATCCTTACGTTCCTAACACATTACTCAGTCCATATTAGTATAGATATCCAGCAGGAGATTTTTCCACATTGAGATCTGATGTGTTTTCAGAGTGTTCCTTTAAATTTTTTGAGCAGTGTAGTTGCTTGTAGATCAAAAGGAAATTGCACAATTGAATTGAAATAAGTGTGGTTGGCTTAAGAGATATAACATGGTCATAATGGGGAATTTTTTTTGGTGTTAAAATGCATCTGCCTTCAATCTCAGAGAGGTATGCTTTCCCCAGTATTTATTCCAAGGTTTACCATTCATCATGTGACATACTTCACATGTTCAATTTGACCCAATTTACCTGCACACTCCCAAAGCTTTGGTTATGCAACACGAGAATATACCTGTATGTGCGCATGTTTACATGTGCTATGGTACGGCACGCCCAACTAGTACCTGCATAACACAATGTGCTCAATAGATTAACATATCCATGTGACTACTGAGAAAAAGGACCTGAGCATTTCCAGACCAGGAAAAGTTACAAAATCTGTTTCATGACACATATGAGTTAATCACCATCTGATCCAATTTTGCTGTCAGATTTACTGTGTACTGTGTAGACACCCAGCACAGTGTGATCCTGTCCTATAATCTGCATTTAGGAGATCCCTGTACATTATATATACACCCAGCACTGTGTGATCCTGCCCTATAATATACAATCAGGAGATCACTGTACATTATATAGACGTCCAGCACTATGTGATCCTGCCTTATAATCTACAATCAGGAGATCACTGTACATTATATAGACGTCCAGCACTATGTGATCCTGTCCTACAATCAGGAGATCACTGTACATTATATAGACGCCCAGTATTGTGTGATCCTGTCATATAAACTGCAGAAGGGAGATCACTGTACATTATAAAGACACCCAGCACTATGTGATCCTGTCCTATAATCTATAGTCAGGAGATCACTGTACATTATATGGACATCCAGCACTGTGTAATCCTGTCCTATAATCTGCATTCAGATCACTGTACATTATAGTATAGACATCCAGCACAATGTGATCCTGTCCTATAATCTGCATTTAGGAGATCATTGTACATTATATAGACACCCAGCACTGTGATCCTATCCTATAATCTACAATCAGGAGATCACTGTACATTATATAGACACCCAGCACTGTGTGATCCTGTCCTATAATCTGTAGTCGGTAGATCACTGGTCATTATATAGACACCCAGCATTGTGTGATTCTGTCCTATAATCTGCAGTTGGTAGATCACTGGTCATTTATAGACACCCAGCACTGTGTGATCCTTTCCTATAATCTGCAGTCAGTAGATCACTGGTCATTATATAGATACCCAGCACTGTGATTCTGTTTTATAATCTACAATAAGGAGATCACTGTATATTATATAAACATCCAGCAACATGTGACCTGTCCTATATCTGCAATCCAGAGATCACTGTACATTATATAGACCCCCAGCGCTGTGTGATCCTGTCCTATAATCTACAATCAGGAGATCACTGTACATTATATAGACCCCTAGCACTGTGTGATCCTGTCCTATAATCTTCAAGAGATCACTGTATATTATATAGACATCCAGCAACGTGACCTGTCCTATATCTGCAATCCAGAGATCACGGTATATTATATAGACCCCAAGCACTGTGTGATCCTGTCAGGAGAACTCTGTCCATAATACAGCATTTAGTCCACATCAGATATAAATAAGGATCAGTATTCACTATGCAATACTCAGTACTACATGGAATTACATTAATCATACATATTTATAGTCAAGAAAAGGTTAAATCTTTCTATTCCATCGGTTTCTGGGTAGAGCAAACACAGTGACAGTCCCTTCTGCCCACGCACCTTGTTAGTTAAAGAATAGGACCGGCCTACTACTCATAGAGCCCCACAGCTCTGCACTAACCGCCATAATAATAGCTCAGTATAACAAGTGGCAACATGAAAATGGGGCTCTAGTATATAATTTAACCTGTACAATAAATACTGGTTTCTATTCTAGTAAACAGTCTATATCTGCCTGCTGTATGACATTCATTCTAGCTCAGGGGCAGGGGTGACAGACCCCCCACGTTCCAGCTCCTCTCTACATCATGCAGCCTGTTTGCTATATTCTGGGGTACATGTGTCGGGCGAACAGGCTTCATGTTTCAGTGATGTGGTGGGGGTGGGTATTTGGGGGGGAGGGGATGTTCAGCAGAACTTCATGTCTTGCTTCAACCTGCTGTACAATCTGTTCTGTATTAACGTAGAGGATTCAGTGTTCTGTACAGTCCTGGAGCTCCCAGAATCTCTGCTCTTGTTAAATAATAAAGCTTTCAGATGCGAATCGATCAATACAAGCTTGCCTGCTGTGAGTCTAGCAAAGCTGATTCAATAATCATAATGAAAATTTGCAAAGCGCAGACACCCGCAGCAACCAATCAGCAACAGTCTTACATCTCACCGCAAGTTGAGGTTTGATGGTCTGCTATAGATTACTGCCCTTCAACTTTGTCTTTGGTCATTTCGCTGTACTGACAATTATTGTTCCTGGCATGGTTTGGCACATTCAGAAAAAAGGATAATGGAAGACTTAGATCAAGTAATTTGCCAGCATGCTGGTCAATCTCTCCAACCTGGCTCTGATGGGATCAGTAACAATATAACCTAAACTATATATCACCTACAAATAGAGATGCTCAGGTCCAAACTCATTATGAAGGGTCAAGGTGGGAATTGTCCATTTAATTCTCTTTGACTAGTTCATGGCTGGTATGCGATTAGATCACAGTCATGGATACTATACTGCAGAATTCAGGAATAAGTCAGTCAGTTCTAGGAGCCAGAGGGTTCCTACAAAATAGATTATCCTCAGCATGGCATAAGCAAACAAAACAGTCTATCAACTTCTGGTACGCCAAAAGTAAATTACAGGTCACCGTGAGTAACACTTGTCCCTTAACGGGGTTGTTAAAATAAAAAAATAATACTCACCTACGTGCATGCAGCATTGATCTGATGCTGCATCTGCCCCCCCGGCTCTACAGTCAGAACCGACTCCGCTGATCGTTCAGTTCTCCCCTCCACTCTAAGCTGTGACTGTCAGTCTCTGACTCTCTGCCCCTCCAGAGCTCCCTGGAGTTCTGGGCTGTGGAGGGGGGCAGGAATGGCTGGCTCAGGCTCTCTGGGAGGCTGAGCCAGCTGCTGGTCCAGGATCCTGAGTGGATCCCAATCATATGGTCAGGATCTTTTCAGAGCCTGAACTGGCTCTGTGACATCAGCTGGCAGCAGGCTTTAGCTCACTGAAAACAGGTCACAGCAGTCCGGAACAAACTGCACAACCATGATCCAGGAGAAGTACAGGCAAAAAAGCTTTGGCTATACTTCTCCTTTAAAGTCCTCTCCTGTCCCAGGGGTTCGGAAAGGTTGCAAGAGGTTAGCAGGGTCTCGAATAATCAACAGTCTACAGTCCTTTCATAACTATTGCTGTTCCACATTACACCTCATAGACTCCTATTGGCTGTTTACTGTTACTTTTCTGGACTCTCCTGCAGAAGGGTTAACCCTCTAGAGACCAACATCCCTGTAATCAGGGACTTCAGGCTCTATTCCGAGTTTCTTGTCTTCCCCCCAGCCCGCACACCACCCTCCATTGACTTCTCCATCACATCCAACAACACCACCATCAAACCCGCCCCGCTGGCCAGAGTACTTGGTGTCATTCTGGACTCCAACCTATCCTTCCAGCCCCAAGTCCAATCTTTAACTATCTCGTGCAGACTCCACCTCCGCAACATTGCCAAAATCCGCACGTTCCTAACCCCAGAAGCCACTAAACAGCTCATCCACTCCCTCATCATATCACGACTCGACTACTACAACTCCCTCCTCACTGGCCTGCCTCGCCTCTAGCTATCCCCGCTTCAGTCGATCCTGAATACGGCTGCCAGACTCATTCACCTTTCCAACCGCTCCGTTTCCGCCACCCCCATCTGCCAATCCCTCCACTGGCTTCCGATTGCGCAACGGATCAAATTCAAAATCCTAACATTGACGTACAAAGCTGTCCACCATACTGCCCTGAACTACATCACTGACCTAATATCCAAGTACCACCCAGCACGCACACTCCGCTCCTCACAAGACCTCCTTCTCTCTAGTTCCCTGGTCTCCTCCTCCCATGCCCGCCTCCAGGACTTCTCCAGGGTGTCACCCATCCTCTGGAACTCCCTGCCCCAACCCATCAGATTATCAGCTACTCTCCTCTCCTTTAGGTGCACCCTGAAAACCCATCTCTTCAGGGAAGCCTACCCCACCCCCTGCTAACTTGCCAACCTCCTCCACTCTGCCTACCACTCCGTCCCCCACAGCTATCTCCTCCTGTGCCACCATCTCCTCCCTCCTAGATTGTAAGCTCGAAAGAGCAGGGCCCTCAATCCCCTCATGTTTTGCATTGTATTGGTATTGTTCTGTCACATGTTCTTTCCCCCTTTGTAATGTACAGCGCTGAGCGAACTATCGGCGCTATATAAATACTGTATTATAATAATAATAATATTCCCACCCAAAGTCTCCAAATTCCGGGTTCCAAATGAGGACCTACCAATCCAGAAAAATTACTGTAAATTACTCTTCTGCACTCCAACCAGACTATCCCAGAACCTGTCACCCTGCATGGGTGAGAACCCCCTCAGTACTCAACTTGTGTCTCATGCCCCCAACCCCGCCCACCACCACCACCACCACCAAAAAAGGGACCACAACCCAAATAGCGGGGGCATGTATCCATCCGGGACCTATCCCTGGCATCTTGTACAACATATATGCATTAGGAATTAGACATGCATTCAAACCCGAATGGAAGGATCTTAAATTCGGTATTTGTACTGCATACAAAGAAAAACTATTATGTTGCATATATTGCTTCATGCTTTGTAAAGTCATCATGTCTTATTCTGCTGCTTTTCATCTGCATTTTTTACTCTAAAGAAATCATTACAAAAGCAAGGTAAATGTATTGCAAACACATTGTACACACAAGTTTAAGGCCAACTTTGGGCAAAATGTGAAAATCCAGCCAGATAGTAATTAATAAATAATAATCCTTTCTACTAAGGAAGAAAGGTCAACATGGAAGAAAAGAAGAACACAAACAGAAGGAAAGAAGAAAGAATGCTATAGATACCAAAAAATGAAATAGTAGTACATAGGGTACCACATCCACTGTGCCAAATGTAAATAAGAAATATACTGTAACTCACTTATTATAATAATAATAATAATAGTAATAGTAATAATAATAAAATACCATTTTATTAAAATAATTTTAAAATGTTAAAACAAAACATTTCATTTACTCTAGCCTCAGTTGTGTAGATATCACCACCCCGCACTCCCTATTATTGCATTCCTGTCATTTTTGTTCCTAGTCAACTGACTATCCAAAATATTTATAATTTGGCTAATGGGATGGGATAGGGATCCTTCTCATTCAATGCGATTCTTGGTTACAGACACTGCTTCTTCAGGACACCTGAGGCTATCTTTAGATGACTGTGAGTTCAACCAATACATTGTAACTGACAAATGTCCCCTGGACGAGTGCAGGGACCCTAGAAGTCAAAGAGCCAGATAGCGAGGGGCAACCACAGACTTCTGTAGCTTGACCTAATATTCAAGGAAGGGACAGCAAACACCCTCATGACTTTCCCACTTTTAGGGTGCTATTCAAGTGTGCATTATGACGGGCCAAGTGGGAAGCTTATGTATGCTGAGGGGGTGGTATTCAGTCTGATCCAATTCCTACAACCTGTATATCTTATTTACATTTGGCACAAAAAAAGGAAGAAACAAGAAAGGAAAGGAAAAGAAGGGGAAAAGGAAAGAAAAGGAAGGGAAAAGGAAAGAAAAGGAAGGGAAAAGAAAAGAAAAGGAAGGGAAAAGGAAAGAAAAGGAAGGGAAAAGAAAAGAAAAGGAAGGGAAAAGGAAAGGAAAGGAAAGCAAGGGAAAAGGAAAGGAAAGGAAGGGAAAAGGAAGGGAAAAGAAAAGAAAAGAAAAGGAAAAGGAAAGGAAGGGAAAGGGAAAGGAAAAGGAAAAGGAAGGGAAAAGGAAAGGAAAGGAAAAGGGAAGGAAATTAAAGGAAAGGGAAGGAAATTAAAGGAAAGGGAAGGAAAAGAAGGAGAAAGAAAAAGGGAAAGGAAGGAGAAAGGAAAAGGGAAAGGAAAAGGATTGTTAAAATACTGGGCATTCCCTAGTTGAAAGGGGTAACTTTGCTTTGCATATCAATATTGCTCTTGGACCAACAGTATTAAAAAGGTATGAATCATGAGAAAACTATCTGTGCTACTATTCCCAAGTTCCTAAAAAAATACCAGGCTGTCATGCTACTCCTCTACTTCGCGTCACTGAGTGATTAACTTGGATCAAGTATGCAACCAGTGAAGTTGTAACTAACCTGTTCACTTGTTCCACATCAGCATTATTTACATGGATCCTTTTGAAGACATATGGGGGAAATTTAATAAACATTTGCATCACTTTTCTGGTGGTAGGAACCTTTAAAAGGTCCTTTGCCAGGTTAAAAAAGCCCTGCTGCCAATGTCGATAGCTGTACTGAAACCTGTACTGAAACTTGCGGCAGATTTGGCCAGTTCAAAAAGTGCCATTTTTATAAAGCGGGGCTATAGTTGCATCAAATTAACCAAAAAATATCCTCTGGTACACAGAAAGTGAAGGTAGAGGTATTTAAGACAAGGGACTGTCAAACAAATGGCATGGGAGGATTGGCACTGATGTGGGGGACATGTACCAAAGTAGAAAAAATGTTTAAAACTCTGCTTTGCAGTGAGCAGTTAGTTTAGTGATGCTCAAATTGAAACCTTAAAAATGCAAAACTCCATTAATTTACATGCCTAGGGGCCATAACCCTGCCTGTGAAGTGGCACATTATTATTATTATTCTATACAGTACATATATACAGCCTACTACAGCTACACTGACATTTGCCAAGAAATATTGCTAGCAAAAATGACAGCTCCTGGCCAATTTGTTCTGTTTGTGTACAGAGCAGCCTTTGGGTTACGCCCACATTTTAGGTGGGGAACCCCACACAAAAATCAAGAAAAAAAAAGAGCAAGAAGCCTCCCCTGGCAGTGGACATCTTGTCCCTATGTTGATAAGGACAAGAGTTTCTTCCCACAACCCTAGGATGGTGATTGTGGGAGTCTGCTGGTGAGAGGCTTACTAGAATCTGGGAGCCCCCTTTATCAGTTATCCATGTCTAACTGCATTCATTTGTTAGGAAATAACTTTGAGAAAAACACTGCTTAACATTTATAGCCATGGCCATCTTAAGTAAGGGCAGATGACTCGTGTAGCATTTACTCCCTGCAGTCTGTCTGCCTGCCTTTAGCTCAGGCATCCAAGCGGGAGGGTGTCCTTAGCTGAGAAAGCCCCTCCTCCCCTCCTCCAGATGAAGGAAACAATTCCCATGAAGACTCTTGGGATGTATGACATCATTTTGGCCCAGAAGACTGAATAAATCTAAACATAAAGTTTAGAACAGGTAAATATGATATACCTTCCTATCTAATTACAAAAATAGTTTATGTTGATTGAGAGAGTTAGCTCTGCTTTAAAGGCTCTCAGTTTGCTTCTTTGATGAAAGAACCCTGTTGCTTACACAACTGAATGACTCTTTACTAGTGACTCAAGTGTCCGTTTATGAACCAGCGGTAAATGATCGCTGCTCAGTTCTCCGGAATTCTTGGAGAGCACAGTTCTCCTGTGAATGCCTATTATGAAGCGGTGTAGATCAGTTCTCCAAACGAAGGGAGAACGATCTCACGAGATTACAGTAAAAGATCAGTTTACTAAACAGAGGTAAATTATCGCTGCTTAGTTTGCGGTTCATCCAATTCTCCAGCTCTGGGCTGGAGAATCTGGAGGGAGAACACAGATCTCCAGTGAAGGGCTGAACATGTTCTCCGCTGATCTCCTGAGTGTCATAAACTGTGAATGACCAGAGAATAGCTGCAATCCTCTGAATCGTAGCTATTATCTGTGTCATAAACGGACACCTCACATTCCTTCTCAGGCAGTCAGGCACAGATTTTAGCCAGATAAGTTACACCTAAAGCAAGCACCTCTGCTTGCTGTGCTGTCACTCTATGGGTTTGGAAACCCGCAGTGCTCTGGAAAACCTTTGTCATGTATGAGATATATATATTTAAAAAGAAATAAAACTGACCTCAAATCATTTTAGTATCCCTGGTTACTATTAGCACTTGAAGAATTAGTTTTTTTGAGCTTTTATTTATATGGCCAATGGTAACTTTTTTTGCGTTTCTCTACTGTGTTGTAGGTAGACAGCCAGCTTCTGTCATAAAGCAACTACATGTAACGCTAACTGCTTTACTGCAACCCCATTTCTCAGCAGCAAAAAGACCACCTAATATCCTCTGTAGATGAAAAGAAACACGTAGAGGGGTTTGATCATTCATTGCCAAATCATCAGACTCCCCTACGTATTGAAGGAGCTCAATTTAGTTGTTCTGAACTGTATATATCAAGAAAAAAACACCCAAAACTGATTTTCTGCTTCAGCCAGAGCTTTTATGTACTTTCTATTGTTACCAACGCTGAAGACAGCTGCTTCATTAAACAATATTGCACAATATACAGAATCTGGCACAGCAGGATCCGGATTGCACAGTAGGGTCAGGACTGGCACAGAAGTGAAGATGCTGTACGACTCCTATAGGAACGGGTGAAATAATTTATGCTTTATTATAAAGAGGACGTATCAGTAACACCTAGTTGGTCATGAAAGTATCAAGATCTTCTGCATCCATGCAGAATTGAGCGTCTGCATATTCTTCAAGCTTGAAACTCCCAGCTTAGTATTCTTAAGAACAAATGTGCAGGTACCGGCTTGCCTGACCGCCACACACCTGAAAGGGAAAGGAGCTTCTTCTATTGACAATAAGGTTTATAGAATGCAATAAAAACATATAAGTTGAAATATCAACTTTATATCACCACGCTTAAATAATGGTAAAAGATAAAAAACAAAACTAAATTGATAAGATCATATAAACTATAACAAAGCAGTTGTTTAAAATAATAATAAATATACAAATAGATGAGTAGTTTAAACCGTCCTCATATTATACTCAGTTATACTCAAATTACCCAAAAACATTTGGATCATATGTACACAGATATCACATGAAGAATGGAAAGAAAAGCAAGACTTCCACCAAAGTGTACAAATGTGAATAAAGTCCTTTTATTACATCGATGAAGTGAACTGAACTTTTGTACACTTTGGTGGAAGTCTTGTTTTCTTTCCATTCTTCATGTGATATCTGTGTACATATGATCCTAATGTTTTAGGGTAATTCGAAGGTTTATAGAATACTAATGGATTTCTCAATGACATCATAGCGAATGATAAAGACTTTACGGGGCAAGGGTAGGGAATTTCCTGAAATTCAGGTGAATGATCACTTTACCAGAAATTTAAGGAGATAAAGGAAGACGTTGGGCAATAAAGCTAGATACCTACAACTGAAATGCATGTTTAAGTGGATTTATCTTTGAAAGGTAGGTAAGTTGTCTTTTAGAAGGTAACTCAAAAGACACAATTGCTGTACCAGATCAGCTTGTAATGCAGGCCATAGACGGGTAGAAAACCGTCCGAAAATGCGTCTGAAAGAATAATCTGCCGATTTTCGGATCGTTAGTGGGTGAATTTGTCGGCAGTTTTTCGTGATTCTGACACATTTTTTTAATCGGTGAAGTTGGAAAAAAAATCGGCCGAATTTGCCGATCGGCCGATTTTCACGGCAATGATGGGCAAATCGGCCGATCTTTTTACCGATTAAAAAAATGCGCATGAGCCGTGACCTGCAAGAAGAAGAAGAAAAAAGAAGAAACAGAAGAAGATGAAGACAAAAGAAAAAGAATATCTGTACTTTTAAATGTCAAATAGAATAGTGGAGTGTCCCTGCAGAGAGCTCCGTCCGCAATTCTATTTGACATTTAAAAGTATAGCAAAGTTGCAACATTGTATCCATTTGTATCCAAATAGAAACATCTGTATCCGAAATGGATACAAATAGATACAATGTTACAACTTTGCTATACTTTTAAATGTCAAATATAATAGTGGAGCTCTTTGCAGGGACACTTCACTATTATATTTACCGGCCGTAGACGGGACGAAAATTAGCTGACTTTTTATTACCAATGGTGGTAACATCGGCTGATTGAACGACCGATTTTTCGTTTTTCTAAAAAAAAAATGGCCGGTTTTCTCCCCGTCTATGGCCTGCATAAATCTCAGGTAAAGCTGGCTATATACAAGTATTAAAGAATATGTTACCCCTGCATTACATACACAATATTGCCAAAGGTATTGGCACACCCCTCCAATTCATTGGATTCAGGTGTTCCAATCACTTCCATGGCCACAGGTGTATAAAATCAAACACCTAGGCATGCAGACTGCTTCTACAAACATTCGTGAAAGAATAGGTCGCTCTCAGGAGCTCAGTGAATTCAAGCGTGGTACCGTGATAGGTTGTCACCTGCGCAATAAGACTATCTGTGACATTTTCTTGCTACCAAATATTCCACAGTCAGCTGTTAGTGGTATTATAACAAAGTGGAAACAACTGGGAACAACAGCAACTAAGCCACCAAGTGGTAGGCCACGTAAAATGATAGAGCGGGGTCAGCGCATGCTGAAGCACACAGTGCACAGAAGTCGCCAACTGTCTGCAGAGTCAATAGCTAAAGACCCCCAAACTTAGTGTGGTCTTCAAATTAGCACAACAACAGTGCATAGAGAGGTTCATGGAATGGGTTTCTATGGCCGAGCAGCTGCATCCAAGCTTTACATCACCAAGTGCAATGCAAAGTGTCGGATGCAGTGGTGTAAAGCACGCCGCCACTGGACTCTAAAGCAGTGGAGACGTGTTCTCTGGAGTGATGAATCACACTTCTCTGTCTGGCAATCCAATGGACGTGTCTGGGTTTGGCGGTTGCCAGGAGAACAGTACTTGCCAGACTGCATTGTGCCAAGTGTAAAGTTTGGTGGAGGAGGGATTATGGTGTGGGGTTGTTTTTCAGGGGTTTTCTTGGCCCCTTAGTTCCAGTGAAGAGAACTCTTAAGGCGTCAGCATACCAAGACATTTTGGACAATTTCATGCTTCCATCTTTGTGGGAACAGTTTGGGGATGGCCCCTTCCTGTTCCAACATGACTGCGCACCAAGGCAGAAAGCAAGGTCCATAAAAACATGGATGAGCGAGTTTGGGGTGGAGGAACTTGACTGGTCTGCACAGAGTCCTGACCTCAACCCCATAGAACACCTTTGGAATGAACTAAAGCGGACACTGCAAGCCAGGCCTTCTCGACCGACATAAGTGCCTGACTTCACAAATGTACTTCTGGAAGATGCTCAAACCTTCCCATAGACACCCTTCTAAACCTTGTGCACAGCCTTCCCAGAAGAGTTGAAGCTGTTCTAGCCGCAAAGGGTGAACCAACTCAATATTGAACCATGAGGACTAAGACTGAGATGCCATTACATTTCGTGTGTGTAAAGGCAGGCTTCCCAATACTTTTGGCAATATAGTGTATTGCTGGTATGTGAAATTTTGGGTGATCTTGCCAGTTCCCCTGCTTTCCTATTTCAAACTGACCACACTAGGCATGGCAGCACATCCATCCCAGTGTGGTCAGTTTTCTGGCTGTGCTAGGAGAACAGCCTGCCAGTGCACCAATTGTCAGACTTGTGCTGACACACCCCCCTGCAAGCCATTCACTGGGAAGATCAATGTACTACTGTTTCTCCACCCCAAGTTGTCTAAACCCCTTACTCAGCTGAAAAGAGAGGGTATGTGATCACTTATAAAAAATAAAAAGTATTTATAATTTTTCTTTATATATACACAGATGTTTTGACTTTCATTTCTATTTGAAAATGAATTAATTATTTTATAAGGTAAGGGTTCACATATACTGCTGAAGAAGCCAAAATTCGCACTGTAGGCGGCCCTTTCAGCACCACCTTGGAAGGCTTGTATTCATTCATAAAATACATTTCCTATAAATGGCTGGGCAGCTCTCAGTCGGCTTTGATAAATGAACTATTCAAAGTCATAGTAGACTTGGTGCTCAACTTTAAAGCTGGATTTATCTTCTTCAGTCCAGAGGGCAAAACAAGAGAAATCCATACATTTCCCCAATCCACACTAAACTGCACTAATGGACAAAACTCCCATTGCCAGCTATTGTGTTCTGACAGCCATCACCCACAGCCGTCAGAATACCCAAATAATGAGTGTATCTGATTGGCTGCAGTCACTGTTTAGCCGACTATTTTCCACCAGACTTTCTTCCACTAAGAGCCGATTTTCATCATTTTCCTGTGAAATTTGAGTTATGTATGGCCAGCTTAAAGCAGAAACTGAGGGCACTTTACTTAATCCTTCTCTAACGGTCCAGGTCCCTCGCCGGCATCTTCTCCCCAGCAGTTGGTCTTCAGGTATCTGCTGGTGTAGGTGGACATAACTCCTGTGCATGCGCAGGAGTCATTCTTCTCAGCACACAGGAACTGAGCTGGCGATATAAGCTGAGCTGCGCATGCACAGCTCAGTTTACATGCTGCAAAAGACTGCAAGCAGACAGATAGGTGTTTTTTATTGTAGAAGAGACATTGCATATCATTTCTGCAATATTAGCCTGCCTGCTCACAGTCTGTTGTACAGTGGCTTCAGATTCTTTACAGGGATACCTTATTTTGAAGTTTTTAGAAATCTCCTAGATTGTAAGCTCCAAGGATCAGGGCCCTCCTATCCCTCTTGTATTGAACTGTATTGTTGCTGTATTGTCTCCTGTTATATTGTAAAGCGCTGAGCAAACTGTTGGCGCTATATAAATCCTGTATAATAATACTAATAATAATAATATATAAATCCTGTATAATAATAATAATATAACAGTGGCACTTTATAAATTCTTTCCCCAGGATGTTTACAGACAGTCCACTAATGCAGGCCATAGACAGTTCGTTTTTCGTCTGAAAAATGAAACATCGTTTTTTCTGTAAACCGATGTTGCCACCAATAATTGTGAAAATCGGGCGTTTTTCATGAATTTTCCAGCATGACCGATAAACAAAATGAGGAGGAACCGCGAAAATCAGCCGATGACATTGTCCCACGAACAGTGCGAAAATCGTCCGAATATTCTTTCGGACGAAAAATCGGCCAATAAACGAACCGTCTAAGGCCTGCATTAGTGTTAAGGGTGAACTTATAGACTGAAACAGATAACAAACCCAACACCAGATGTGAATGTGACTACCTGTAGCAAAGAAAACCCCCACAAAAGGATAAAGCACCTCAAAGGCTTAAAAGCGGCAAATATTTATTGCAGACTTAACAGCAAAAACATGTAATTTATTAAGTGCATGCATCCCCTCCCTGTTTCCCCCCGCTCCTACCTGACCGACCCCCCCACCCTGTACCGACCCCCCCAGAAGTGCCACCCAATCCTACCCTACCCTCTCCCTCCCAGTACACCCCTGACTCTCCCCCCCTTTACCCAAACCAAGGTGACTAGGGCCAGCCCCCCACTAGTCTCCCAATCCCCCTTGCTGTGCAGATGTAGATTCTCCCTGAAAGACCCTGCTATGATGTGTGCTGAAATCCACCAAGAGCCAAGGTTTGTCCGGCTAGTAGTGTAGGGGCCAGGTAGGTGTATGTCCTCTGCGGAGAAGAGCAATAGACAATAGTGCAACAGATATGCCTAAAAGAGAATACAACAGTTCCAGATAGAATATCAATACTCAAATCCTCCTTGTGTCCTCATCACCATCACTGGAGATTTCCAAAAAGGATGTATAATTGGCAGTTGACAGGTCCAGCCTACATCCAGGTAGCTGATTGACTCTGTATATCCATAAGCCCTAGAATAAGTCCTGCACTCATACAGTGGAAATGGAACAGTCTCACTCATGTGGGTGCAAGGATCCGTACTCCTGTGCAGAGGACCATGTGATGGTCCATGCAGTGCTTAGTGCACGTTCAGATGGCCGGGCAGAGATGTGCGGGAAGATCAGTGAAGATCTGTGCCTCCTGGGTGGATAAATGCGGCGCTCTGCGCTGGTGTACAGATCAGTGCCCCCATATGAATAATCCCTAATTTCTGAGCCTTTAAAATTGTTGTTTAAATGTCTCGTCCACACTATATGTTGCATCACAAACTCATGAAATAAAAGATGCACAGATTTTGACATGCATACATATGCGTTTACATCACTTGTTTTTTTTCATGCATTTTTACTCTTCTGTCATCACTTTGTTTTCCATTTTTCAGTGGTGGGAAGGTCAAAATATCAGACAACTTTTCTTTTTTTTTTTCACTTTCCTTTGTGTTGTGAATGGCAGACATATTGCATATTTCTGCAAAGCCTTGTACTGAACATACCACCAGGGTTTTGTTTTGAATAGGGCACATAGTGCAGAAAAACACAGGTCTCTGCACAGTGTGAACGAACCCTTAGGCTACATTCACAGGAGCCTGCATGGCAAAATGTACATCCAGTAAACATCACATATATGCTGAAGTCATCTCAGTTCTCTGTAATCCACAGCAGCCAAAATCCAGAGACAATGTTGGAGGGTAACTGACAGTGTAATTCTTAACTGACAAATTGTATCATGGATGTATGGGACTTTCCTGGCACCAAATATAATTCAAAAACAGAAAATATATATAAAAACATTATTTTATCTTTATTACAAAATATAAAACCATATCTCAAAACATATACAGATGCGGCCCTTTGCTTGCTTTTATCTGGCCATCCACTGACACCAATAATTGGGCATGTTTCCTCCCACTGACACCAACAATTGGGCATATGTCCTCCTACGGACAGCAATGAAGTGGCACAATTCCTTCCAATGACACCAACAATGGGGTACATTTCCTCCCAATGACACCAACAACAGAAAACAATTCTCCCCACTGACACCAACAATGGGGCACAATTTCTCACAATGACACCAGCAATGGGGCACAATTCCTCACAATGACACCAACAATTGGTTATATGTCCTCCCATTAACACCACTGGTGGAGCAAAATTCCTCACAATTACACTAGCAATGGGGCACTATTCCTCCCAATGACACCAACAATTGGTTATATGTCCTCCCATTAACACCACTGGTGCAGCAAAATTCCTCCCAATTACACTAGCAATGGGGCACTATTCCTCCCAATGACACCAACAGTGGGGCACAATTCTTTCCACTGACACTAATGATAGGGCACAATTCCTCCCAATCACACCAACAACGAAGCACAATTCTTCCCAGTGACACCAACAATGGGAAACAATTCCTCCCAATGACACCAGCAATGGGGCACAATTCCTCACAATGACACCAACAATTGGCTATGTGTCCTCTCATTAACACCATTGATGGAGCAAAATTCCTCCCAATGACACTAGCGATGGGGCACTATTCTTACCACTGACACCAATGATGAGGCATTGTCTACTCCCAATGAGCACATTACAAACCAAGAAAACTGAGCTGATCCTCTGGGGTGTAGAAACTGTCTACCCAGTAATCAGATCACCTACATCACAGGTGTCAAACACAAGGCCCGCAGGCTGAATCCGGCCCTCCAGGCCATTTCATTTGGCCCTTGCACCTCTCCTGCAGGAACTCCCTTGTCTCCCCCCCCCCCACTTTGTCTCAGCAGTCAGCAGCAGAGAGGAGAATAGAACTCCTCTGCCAAATCCTGCACCTCTAATTGCAGCTGCAGCACCCAATCATCTCTGCCTCCCCTGGTCTCAGCATTCAGCAGACTCTGGTAACTGACTCCACTCCTCCTCTGGTCCTCCTCCAGACCCTGCACTTTCTGCTTTCCAGCTCTGCCCCCAAAGGGGGCGCACGGTGATGTTAGAATGTGGGATTCTTGATATCTGATGTAATGGGGGGTAGGGTGCTCTGGACCTCTAGTCTTACAGATACAACCGGCCCTTTGAGGGCAACCATAATGCTGATACGGCCCGTGATGAAATGGAGTTTGATACCCCTGACCCACACCAATACTATTACACTTCTGTTGGATAGCAACGCCCTTATGGGTCCAGTGCTACTTTTCCCCTTTCTTAAGGTGTAATTTCATTTCTGTTGAGAAAAAAACAATCCTATCTGGTTGATCTTTGCTGATTGTAAGGGTTTTAACAAACTTTGTAGCAGATTCTTATTTTTTTTTTTCCAAAAAAATTGTTTGTTTGCCTCTCCATGTTCTTTAGGGCCTCATGCACACAGGGCATTTTTGCAGTCACTTTTAGGGGTGTCATGCGTTTTTTTTACTGCTTCCAAACAGCCCTCCATGTTATCCTATGTGTCCATGCACACATAGACTTTTAGAAGCTTTTAGTAGCAGTAGAGTGTACTAGCAGGAAAAAAACCCCCAGGGCCAGTGCGTCCAGGAACAGCAGTGTTTTGGCAGAAAAAGCACTTGACACATCTAAACGCATCTAAACGCTAGGTGCGTTTAGCGCTTAAGCATTAATTTCAATGGCCAGAATAAAATAGCATTCTGGCCAATGAAATGAATTAACGCCCAAGCGCTTGACGCTTGTAAATACACCTAAACTCTTGTAAGAGCGTTAAATACTTTTACAAGCGTCAGGTGTTTTTTCTGCAAAAATGCTGCTGCCAGGAGGACAGCTTCTAGGAGAGTTTTTTTTTTTAACGTCCTGTGTGCATGAGGCCTACAGACTGCGTCAGAATGAGAGGGTCTGGTTCATTATAATCACCAGATACACTCTCAATGTGATGAGAACAGCTGCAGTGTCGGCATCCCTTCGGAAATATTTCACCCTTGGAGAGAATCAATTCCTATTGCAGAGGATGCCTAAAATCTGATCTTATTCTTTGTGCAGACATCTGGGGAAATCAGTGAGCCAATCACACAAGCAGGAAATACATTTCTGTGGGTGTTCCACATACCAGTAGTGTACAGAATGCCTCCAGGCCAACTCTGTGTCAAGAGTCCGGAGAAGATGACGGGAGTATGTCAGAACTTATGGACAAGGCATCGGTCCTGATTTATTGGATCATATATGGGAGCACAACCATGAGTTCTAATATGGACTCAAAGTGGAAGTTCAACCCAGATTTTACATTTTGGTCTATAAGCCTTCCTTAGCTTGGCTTTGAGTCTTTAGTATTATTATTTTTTAAGGAGATATTTTAAAGTTGCATTTGTGCTGAAGACTCTGCATAGAAATTCTAAGACATGCCATACATTGTAATATATTATTCCACCCAGGTTGAAGGGTTTGGTAATCACTGTTAATTTTTATTATACTGTATATCAGTAGCAGCATGGAGTTTGCATGTTCTCCCTGTGCTTGTGTGGGTTTCCTAGGAAGACATGCTGGTAGGTTAATTGGCTTGCATCTAATTGGGCTCTAGTATGAGTATGTATGAACGTGAGTTAGGGACTTCCAGACAGCACAGCCAAATCCCTGACTACCACTGCACTATACAGTATACTGTATTGCTGAAAAGCAGGTAAGGTCCATCCTGAAACACTGCTATCCCTCCTGTCTGCATGTACACTGTGGCAGAGCCCAACTGGATCTTAGTGCTGGCCTTTCCTCTTCAAGTCCACTCTACGTGAGAATACAGGAGGATATCAAGAACCATAGATCAGCTTTCTCATTCATTTTGGAACAACTAGTAGGAGTAGTAAATATCGATGACTATGTTTTTGAGTAATAGTATGTATGTATGTACTGTATGTATGTATCAGGGGTGGACTGACAACTAATGGGGCCCCAGGGCAATAGGGGATCATGGGGCCCCTGTGTCCTTGCCCAAACTCAAAAAAGCCTATGAAAAAGGTACCAGGGGTATCTCATGGGGCCCCCTACTGACCCCGGGCCCTCTGGCAGTGCCCGAGTTTCCAAATGGTCAGTCCGCCCCTGGTATGTATGTATGAGCAGGGCTTTTTTCTCAGAGAAGAGGTGCAGATACTCCTCATTCCAAGTCACCCCTTGTCTCTGTTCCATACCCAGCTCCGAGCACAATCCCCTGTAGCCTGCAACAATAGATCCTCCCAGCAACAGGAATTCCCTCCCAGCAACAATTGACCACCTGAACAACAATAGATCCCCTGAGCAACAGTAGATCCCTCACCAGCAACAATAGATCTCCCCAGCAACACTAACCCCTCGCCAGCAACAATACAATAGATCTCCCAGCAACCAGCATCAGTAGACTCTCCAGAAGCCAAAAACAATAGAGCCCTCCTTCAACAGTAGAAAATAATCCCCAACAAAAATAGATCCCCCACCAGCAACAAGAGACCTATCCAGCAGCGAAATGTCCCACCCCTAGCAACAAGAGACCTCTCCAGCAGTGAATTGTCCCCCCCCTAGCAACAACAGACCCTCCAGCACACTCCAGCACCCTATTCAGTGCTGGAAGTGGTGGAACTGTTCCCCTACGTTCATGCTGAAAAAAAAAACCTACGTATGAATATATCTCTTGTGTGCAACCAGCATGTCAGGGTTTTCCCAAACGATTAGTGCTGGTTATAGCCAGCAACACTAATCATTGTATTCTGCCGTGGTGGAAGGAAAGACAATTGCATACTCTATGGCCTTCCTAAGATTTCTCCCGTTCAGTCCCACCGAAGATATCACTTGATTCCCCCGTCCACGCTAAACACGGTAGATGGATGAATCTGCAGTGCTAGTTACGGTATTCTGACAGACAGAATACCCAACCAGTGGCTGCATCTGTTGCTAGCAGCATTTACAAAGAATTTTCCACCAGACTTTTTTCTACAAAAGTTGGTTGAAAAATCGACTTTTGTTGAGCCAAGTGGTGCCAAAAGGGCCACCCATGAAAATTATTTTGGTCAGTTCAGCAGCTTAATTTATTAGCAGTCTCTAACATAACACTGTTATAGCTGGCATGTCTCTAGCAGTCTCTTGTACAGTAGAAGCTCTTGGAAATTTAGCAGCAAAATCCTGTATTTCAAGTAGGATTGCAGTTACCAGGACTATCTGGACCAGGGCATCGCTGACTGGACAGTCTGAGGTGCAACCTGGCATCGTCGGATGGACCAAAATATGATATCCCAGAGGTGTTCTATTGGATTTAGTCAGGTGAGTGTGGGGGCCATTCAATGGTATCAATGGAACTGTCTGCATACTTTCGCCACATGAGGCCAGGCAGTGTTGTGCACCAGGAGGAACCCAGGACCCACTGCACTAGTGTAGGATCTGACAATGGGTCCAAGGATTTCATCCCCATACGTAATGGCAGTCAGGTTGCCATTGTCTAGCCTGAAGAGGTCTGTACGTCCCTCCATGGATATGCCTCCCCAGAACATCACTGACCCACCACCAAAACGGTCATGCTGAACGATGTTACAGGCAGCATAACGTTCTCCACGGCTTCTCCAGACCCTTTCACGTCTGTCACATGTGCTCAGGGGGAACCTGCTCCCATCTGTGAAAAGCACAAGGCGCCAGTGGTGGACCTGCCAATTCTGGTGTTCATTAGCAAATGCAAGTCGAGCTCTATAGTGCCGGGCAGTGATCACAGGGCCCACTAGAGGACGTTGGGCCCTCAGGGCACCCTCATGAAGTCTGTTTCTGATTGTTTGGTCAAAGACATTCATACCAGTGGCCTGCTGGAGGTCATTTTGTAGGGCTCTGGCAGTACCCATCCTGTTCCTCCTTGCACAAAGGAGCAGATAATGGCCCTGCTGATAAGTTAAGGACCTTCTACGGCCCTGTCCAGCTCTCCTAGAGTAACTGCCTGTCTCCTGGAATCTCCTCCATGCTCTTGAGACTGTTGTGGGAGACACAGCAAACCTTCTGGCAATAGTACGTATTGATGTGCCATCCTGGAAGAGGTGGACAGTCTGTGCAACCTCTGTAGAGTCCAGGTATCGCCTGATGCTACCAGCAGTGACACTGACCCTAGCCAAATGCAAAACTAGTTAAAAACAGTCAGAAAAGATGAGTAAGGAAAAAAATGTCAGTGGATTCCACCAGTAAAAGCATTCCTGGTTTGGGGGTCGTCTCATTGTTGCCCATCTAGTCCACCTGTTGTTAATTTAATTAACACCAAAGCAGCTGAAACAACCCCCTTGTCTATTTAAGGGCTTGTTCACACTTGACTGTTTTACCAACGCTTGCCAAACACCCCTATAGCTTTTGGCAAGCGTTGGTCCGGCGTTTGCGGAGCGTTTTCTTAACGCTCGGCAAACGCTCAGCAAACGCTCGGCAAACTCTGCATGCGCAGTTCAGCGGCGGTTGCTAGGAGTTTGCGGAGCACTAAAAATGCTCCGCAAACGCCAATAATGAGGTTTAAATGGTGTTACTGCTCCACAACCGCATCGCAACCGCACCGCAAACGCCAGCCGGGTGTTTGCAGAGCAGCACAATAGACTAGAATAGGAGGCTTCAACGCCTCCTGACTCGACCAGAGGTGTCAGTTTTGCCGCGATGCTAATGCTCCCATTAGAACAGCACCATGTGCTGCAATGTGCAGAATTGGTAAAAACGCTTCCAAAACGCCTCTCTGCCGCCTGCACACAACGCTAGTGTGAACGTAGCCTTACTGACCAGATCAATATCCCAGGAGTTTAAATGACTTGATGCTATACTCTGATTAAAAAGTGTAGTTATGTGTCTTTTGCAGGTTTAGCACTCTGGTGCCTAATTTCACATGTGGCGGAGGCTGTCAGACAACAAATACCCAACAGAGGGAATGAAAAAAATGTAATATATTATTCCTCCATCCACGCTGTTTGGGTGGATGGAGGAATAATATATTCAATATTTTTCATTCAGTCTCCAAAACTAGCAATATATGGCCAGCTTAGCACTGATACAGCCACTAGCAGTGGAGCTAATGCTAAAAATTAAAGTGGAACTTCAGGTAAAAATAAAAACGGTGAACAGGCAGAAAAATGAGTGCAAAAGAGAAATACATTTGTCTCTTCTGCATTAAAGTTAGTTACCTGCCTGTCCACCCCTGTACAGTGAGCCACGCAGGCGCAGCTCTCTGTACAAAATCAGTCAATGCTGAAACTGACCGAGCTCCTGCACGTGCACAGAAGTCACGTCATTCCCTCCCGAGTCAACGCCAGCGGTCAGAAATCGCCCCCAAAAAGCCAGCCACCCGAAGATGTCAGCGTAGAGATCTGGGACCCCACATCGCTGGATCCAAGGTGAGTATAGTTTCGCTGTAAGGTGAGAAGAGACGTACTGAAAAGCGGGATACATAAATTGGAAGAAAAATTCCACACGAGGAATGATCGTTTGATTTTCGCATAGTGTTTTCACAACTTTCGACACTCTAACTTTCCAAACAAAAATTTCTGAAGGAACAATCTCTAAAAATGTTCTCGTACGTGAACAGAACTTAGGCTGGCCATACACTATACAATTTTCTGTCCAATTTCCTTTATATTTATCTTCAACTATGTAAAGCAAGAGCCTGCCTGATTGGATACAATTGGAAGTGTTGTTAGTTCTGGCCTCCTATTATATGGTTTTTGGAAAATCTAAACCAAAAATCTCAAGAAAATTGTATAATGTGTGGCCAGCCTAACGGTTTTCATTTACCTGTTTTTGTACAAGAACAATCAGACACAAAAGACTGAGCATGATCAGAAACAATAAACAACAATAATCTACGCTACAATGTTTCTATTTCAAACAAACAACAAAAAAAAGGCTGTGTCGTTCAAGAACTTTTGTACAATTAGCACCATCCTTGGGTTCGACTTGCTGTGAAACCGGACGATTTTTCTTGTAGTGTGTACCTAGTTAAATTAGGTTGGTTGAGCATAAAATGGCTGAATTTCAATCCATGTGTAGCCCTCTCTGTGCAACAGAAGCTGATTGTTAAACCAGTCTCTGTGGAACAGTCCTGCTGGAAAAGCAGTATTCAATCAGCTGCTGCAGCCACTGGCTGCAGTGCTGATTTTGTATTCTAACAGGGGAGTCCCCACTGTCAGAACAGAATACAAAAGTGGGGGAGATCCCTGCATCCACATCACCCGTGTAGACAGTGGTGTATTTAGGTTTCGTGCTGCCCTAGGCAACACACAAATTGGCTCCCCCCCCAAGGAGAGACCCTGACACTGACTACCACCTCCCTCCCCCACAAAGAGAGCCTGACATTGACCAACAACACCCCAGCCCCCCATACAACCGAGAGAGCCTTCCACTACCACCGCCGCCCATACACTGGCAACCAAACACCCTGGAAAGAGATAAGACACCCACCTTCACAGCTCCGGACATCCCCGGGAACAAGAGTTAGGCTCTGCATACACTATCAAGCAGCCCACAACCTCTCTCAAATCCCACCTGGTCCCCATGCTGTGTGTGTCCCTCCTTTCAGACCTTCTTTTGGGGGGTGGTGCTGCCCCCCTGAAAAATGTCGCCCTAGGCAAATGCCTTGTGTTAAATACACCCCTGCATGTAGATGTGTGAATTTGTGAGTTCTATTTCATTCAGCCTGCTGGTTGAACAAAAAAAGACTCACGGAGTGTACCCAGCTTTAGGCTCCATTTACATGAGCAAGGGGGCAGTAGAAAGCAGTTGATAGATCCATGTTTTTACCATCCCCTAAGCATGCACCTAGAAGTAATTTTTAACATGACATGCTGAGCTGGACAGGTGGCATCATCTGTCAAACTTTCCCATGTAGGTGAATAGGTCCGTGCTTTGCTGGTCAACATGGTGTGGTCCCGCAATGCAATTGGGCAGTAAAAAAAACAGGCAGTAGTACTGCTTCCTAAACACCTGCAAACCTTTTCAACTTCCTTTAAAAAGCGATCCAGATCGCTTTTCAGGGGGGTAGTAAACACTGCTTCTAGTGTGAAAGGAGCCCAAAGCTGGCCATAGATTTTTTTTTTTGTTCAGCCACTGGGCAAATTAAAGTTAGGATTTAAAAAAAGGTTCATCATTTTGACGTCTTCTGTTTCACCCTTTCATATATACCACTTACATTATGCTTTACACACCTAGTCTTTGTAATCATTGGAGCATGCACTTCATGATGTCATACCTTCCATTCTAAGGTCCATGACACATCATGGGCTACTCAAGAGTGCCAGAAATAGAATTCTGTATATTACTAATCAGGTGACAATACATACCTGCTCATGTGAGACAGGCCTGTGAGGACAAATATCGGAGTAGCTGTCAGTGGATAGAAATAAGTTATCTTGGTTCTTAAAGGTGCAAGACCCTTTGCTGGTCATCCTAATCCTGCCTTTAATTGCCTAGATCAGTGGTCTCCAAACTTCAGCCCGGGGGCCGGATGTGGCCCTTTGCTTGCCTATATCTGGCCCTTGAGACATTTTTCCTCCCACTGACATCAACGATGGGGCATAATTCCTGCCACTGATATCAACCTTAGGGTACTATCATTCCTATTGACACCGACATAATTCCTTTCACTGACACCAATGGCACTTTTCCTTCTACTGACACCAATAAGGAGGCACTATTCCTCAAACTGACACCAACAATGGGGAATGGGACATTGTTCACTCCCACTGGGCACAGTCTGGCCCCCCTAAAGTCTGAAGGATGGTAAACTGGCCCTTTATTTAGAAAGTTTGGCCTAGAGCAATGTTTCTCAACCTTTTTTACTTTCGAGGAACCCCTGGCAAAAAGTTTGAGATCTCGGGGAACCCTGAAATAACGTTCAGATCTATAGCTCAAGGAATATTGGTGTGATAAGCGAGCTGTGATATATAATTATAAAGAAAAAGCATTAAATAATAGAAAAAAATATTAAAACTTAGCTATTTTATGTGAAACTTATGCTGTATTTATTCTGCACAGATGCTCAATTCTGGGTTTTACTTGAGATAAGCAGTGTACATCGGGCAGCAGGACAGAGCACAGGAGGTCAGGAGGACACAATACAGGAGGGACAGCAAGGCACATTATGAGGCACAATAGGGAAAATTACATGGGGGGCACATTATGGTGCAAACGCCAGAACATGGGGCACATCATAGGGCACACAGCAGGACATAGGGCACACAGCAGGGCATAGGGGAACATCATAGGGCTCACAGCAGAACATGTGGCAGATCATGGGGCTCACAGCAGAACATGGGGCACATCATTGGGCTCATAGTAAAAAATGGGGCACATCATAGGGCACACAGCAGAACATGGGGCACATCATGAGGCACACAGCAGAACATGAAGCACATCATGGCACTCACAGGAGGGCAAGGGGCACATCATGGGGTTCACAGCAGGGCAAGGGGCACATCATGGGGCTCACAGCAGGGCAAGGGGCACATCATGGGGCTCACAGCAGGGCAAGGGGCATATCACAGGGCTCACAGCAAAACATGGGGCACATCATGGGGCTTACAGCAGGGCATCGGACACATCGCTGGGCACACAGAACATGGGGCACATTATGGGGCTCACAGCAGAACAGGGGGCACATCATGGGGCTCACAGCAAGGCATGGGGCACATCGCTGGACACACAGCAGGGCATGGGGCACATCACTGGGCACACAGCAGGGCATGGGGCACATCATGGGGCTCATAGCAGAACATGGGGCACGTCATGGGGCTCATAGCAGAACATGGGGCACACTGCAGAACATAGGGAACATCATGGGGCACACAGCAGAATATGGGGCATATCAAAGGGCTCACAGCAGGGCATGGGGCACACAACTTAACATGGGGTACACGGCAGGGTACAAGGCATACATAAGGGTACAGGGCACACAGCAGGGCACACAGAGGGGTACAGGGCTCACAGCAGGGTACACAGAAGGATATAGGGCACACAGTAGGGTACAGGGCAAACAAAAGGGCACAGGGCACAAAGAAGGGTACAGGCATACAGCAGGGTACAGGGCACAGGGCACTTCTTTCCGCCCGTTCACCCCAGGTGATATCACATACAAGCACCTGGGGTGGACGGGAGGAAAGGAGGGGCCAACGAGAATCATCGCGCTACGAGAGCGGTCTTATTACAGCACTACTCTGCATGTGTTGCTGAGAATCGATCTACCCGTCAGCTGTCTGTGATTGACGGGTAGATATCCGCAGAACCCCTGGGGAGTTCTCCCGTGGAACCCCGGTTGAGAAACACTGCCCTAGAGTATCATTACTCTGGAACAAGCATCCAGCCAGGCAAAATTTGAAAGGTCTGCAAAGTCCTTCAAGGCTTGTTCTGGGTCGATGACTTAATAGGTAATGAAGTCAGGATCTGGATGACAGCCCTGAAGTTGGTACCTTTACAAACCACGTCAAAAAAAGGTAACTTATACAGTATGTCTATAGCCTCCTTTGGTCAACTTCATATTAAGAGCATGTTAATAATTCAGTATATCAGGTCTGCCATCCTCACCTATCCTTGGCTTTTCTTTTACTCTATGGCAGTCTTTCCCAACCAGAGTTCCACGGAACCCTAAAGTTCCTCCAGAGGTTTCTAGAGGTTCTTTGAGCAATGAGCAATTTCTGCCTCTAAGATAAGTAATTACTGACAACGTGAATGTTTTTAGCTATCTGTAGGGCCCCTTGCACATGGTTTTTTTTTAACACATCTCAGCCGCCTGTTAAAACTCTGCAATGGCTGTCGGATGGCCCATACACCTTGTTGCAGCCACAACAAGGCAGTGGCCATGCTACTACCACATCGCCCCTGCATCTTAATTACACAGTTGCAGTGTGGAGAAGAGGGATTTCAGGGTGAAATTCCTCTTCAAACAGGTGTGTTGGAGGCGACATATTGCCTCCTTATGGCCTACTAACTGCAGGCCAGCTACAGCTGGTAAAGCGATCCACCATGGATTGCAAATCAGCAGCATTGCCCATTTGAAGGGGCCTAAAGGAGAGCATTCCTCCCACTGACCACCATTGTAAGGAGCATTATTACCACTAAACACCAATGTAAGCAGCATTCTTCCAATGACCACCAGTGTAAGGCGCATTCCTCCTACTGACCACCAATGTAAGGAGCATTCTTCCCACTGATCACCAATGTAAGGAGCATTCTTCCCACTGACCACCAATGTAAGGAGCATTCTTCCCACTGATCACCAGTGTAAGGAGCATTCTTCCCACTGACCACCAATGTAAGGAGAATTCTTCCCACTGATCACCAATGTAAGGAGCATTCTTCCCACTGACCACCAATGTGAGGAGCATTCTTCCCACTGACCACCAATGTAAGGAGCATTCTTCCCACTGATCACCAATGTAAGGATCATTCTTCCCACTGACCACCAATGTAAGGAGCATTCTTCTCACTGATCACCAGTGTAAGGAGCATTCTTCCCACTGACCACCAATGTAAGGAGAATTCTTCCCACTGATCACCAATGTAAGGAGCATTCTTCCCACTGATCACCAATGTAAGGAGCATTCTTGCCACTGACAACCAATGTAAGGAGCATTCTTCCCACTGACCACCAATGTAAGGAACATTTTTCCAATGACCACCAATGTAAGGCACATTCCTCCAACTAATCACCAATGTAAGGAACATTATTTCCACTGATCACCAATGTAAGGAGCATTCTTCTGATTGATTACCAAAGTAAGGAGCATTCTTCCCACTGACCTCCAATGTAAAGTGCATTCTTCCCACTGACCACAAATGTAAGGCCTGGTTCACACCTATGCATTTTTTGGTGCTTTTTTTGCAGAAACGTACTACAGTCCATTTAGCATGGTTTCCTATGGGACATGTTCACATCTATGCTTTTTTCAGCCACTGCGTTTTTGGAAAAGGTCAGTGCATTTTTGGTCCAATAGACTTCAATGGAGAGGCTGCAGAAAATCATGTAGTGCGTTTTTGACACATTTTTTATGCATTTTATAATCTGCCCAACAACAAACTGTCCAAAAAAAAGCATAAAAAAACCACAAAACACATCAAAAACTCATGTAAAAAATGCACCACAAAAAGCACTGAAATTAATCAAAAGTAAACTGCATAGGTGTGAACCAGGCCTATGGAGCTTTCTTCCCACTGATAACCAGTGTAAGTCACATTCATCCCACTGACCACCAATGGTAGAAGCATTCTTCCCACTGATCACCAATGAAAGGTGCACTCTTTTCAATGACCACAAATGTAAGCAGTATCCTTCCCAATGATCACAAGTGTAGGAAGAATTCTTCGCAATGATCCCCAGTCTAAGAAGCATTATTCCCACTGACCACTAATACCCAATGATCACAAATGCAAGGACTATGCTTCCCACAGATTACCAATGTGGGGGGCATTCTTCCCAATGACCACAAATACTGACCACCAATGAAAGGATCATTCTTCCCACTGACCACAAGTGTAAGCAGCCTTTTTCACGCTGATATCCAATGTAAGGGACATTCTTCCCAATGATCACAAATGTAAGAAATATTCTTCCCAATGACCACTAATGTAAGGAGTATTCTTCCCTCTGACCACCATGCTAATTTACCCTGAGTTGTGGTTATAGTAATGGTTGTTGGAGGTTCCCTAAGGCCTAAGGCAGAATTTTGGACACACTTTATCTTCGTTGGAAGTGCTTAGGACCTGAGATGTGGGGACTGAGATGTTCTTCTTTTAAAAATCTCTCCAAAGGTTTCATGGTTTGAAGGGGATAAAGATGGCCAAGCAGAACAGAAAAGGGGGCTGAGCCCCCTAAAAGCTTGAGGCACTAAAAGGCTAAGAAGAAATACTGAGCATCCCTACGGACAAAGTCCTGAGAGTTAGAGTGATGGGTATGAAAACCTGCCGTGTGCTTTTTACAAATTAAAATGAAGTGGTATTAAATAAAAGAGGGTGTTCAATGTCAATGGAATTCCTGAGCACCCAAAATGAAATCTTGGTATTACCATTCTTCCCACTGACCCCAAACACTGACCACCAGTGTAAGGATCATTCTTCCCCCTGACCACCAGTGTAGGGAACATTCTTCCCAATGATCACAAATGCAAGGACTATGCTTCCCATAGATCACCAATGTAAGCAGCCTTCTTCATGCTGATATCCAACGTAAGGGGCATTGCTTCCCACACATCACCAATGTGGGGGCATTCCTCCCAATGACCACAAATACTGACCACCAATGAAAGGATCATTCTTCTCACTGACCACAAGTGTAAGCAGCCTTCTTCATGCTGATATCCAACGTAAGGGACATTCTTCCCAATTATCACAAATGTAAGAAATATTCTTCCCAATGACCACTAATGTAAGGAGTATTCTTCCCTCTGACCACCATGCTAATATCCCCAGAGTTGTGGATATAGCAACTGTTGTTGGAGGTTCCCTAAGGCCTGAAAGTTATTTCAAGGATTCCTCCATGTTAAAAAGAAAGGCTGCTCTAAGGGAAAGTACATACTCCTCGCTCCAGTACCAGCTAGCTGCTAAGTTGGACTGACTGGCTCTTGGACTCTGTATAGAAGTGTCAACCACTGAACTAGATTTTATTCAAACTACAGCACAGAAGCACCATTTCATTGTCCTGGATAGCCACACTGTCAAATGTAGCTTTGATACCATCAATACCACAAAAAAACCACGCACAGCTTAATTCACTAAGCTATAACAAATGTGTAATTGGTCATAACATTTATTATTTCAGCAATCTGATTGTTATCTTCAGCTACTGTTGAGAATAACAACTGTTATGGCACATAAGAATTGCTATAACTTAGAAAATTCAACCTTTGGTCATACAAGATATGCTTATATCTTAGCTCATCCCTTCACTCTTTACTTACCAGCTGCATCGCTTAGTCTTGGGGCAGTTAGTAACTGGTCCAGTACCCTACCCAGAAGAGCCTCTGGGGTATCTGGGGCAAGCAGCAGTCCAGGAGGAGAAAGTGTCCATCCACCAGACCCAGGTGGTGGAGTCACAGGTTCTGAAGGTGACAGTTCATCAGAGGAAAAGGAGAGGGGGGAACGCAGTCCATCTGGCAGTTCCAAGCAGTCATGAGAAGGCGTGGGTCCAGCACTGGGGTCTTCCTCACATTTCTCCCCACCAGAAGAGTCTCCCGGGTTATCCCTCAGGAACGAGGGCAGAATTTTGGACACACTTTGCCTTCGGTGAAGGTGCTTGGGACCTGAGATGTGGGAGCTCTGCTTCTTTAAAAATTTCTCCAAAGGCTTCATGGTTTGAAGGGGGTAACGATGGTCAAGCGGAACAGAAAAGGGGGCTAAGCCCCCCCAAAAGATCGAGGCACTAGAAGGCTAAGAAGATACACTGAGCATCCCTATGGGCAAACGCCTGAAATTTAGGTTGATGGCTATGAAAACCTGCGGTGTATTTTTTTACGAATAAAAACGAGGAGGCATTAAGAGAGGGCGTCCAATAACGATGGAATTCCTGAGCACCGAAAATGAAATCCCGGTGTTACCAGATCAATTGTATAAAACGGATAGAGGGTACAAGTGACAAAAATTGACGATGGCAACTCCTCCCTCCAAAAATAGTGGTAGGATTCCCCCCCCCCACCCCCCGGTTGTCTCCTGGGGCTGGCTGTAATAAAGGGAAAATGAAATGGGCTTGTAACGTGGAGCTGTGATAGTCCCTGGGGGAGAAGCAGGGGGGACGTCTCCTTGAAATCAGATGACTGTCCTCTGTCTCCCTTGTCTTGCAGCAGGTGCCAGACGCTCTCCGCACATAGATAGCACCTGTCTCTTCCCGCAGCCTCGTGTGGCCAGCTGTCTCTCCGCTCGCTTGCAGGGTGCGCTCTTCTGCAGCCTCAGCTGTCTCTCTCCAAGGATGTCTAATCCTGGTCTGATTTTTCACCTGCCCCCCTCTCTTCTTTTTTTTGCAGCCTGTCTCCCTCTTTCTCCCAGTCTGCCCCTCTTTGCTTGTCCCCCTCCTCCTTTGTTCCCCCTAGCTTCCCAGAGGAGGGAGGGAGGGAGTGAGGCAGAGGGAGGGAGTGCTGGCTAAGGTTGGAGGGGGGGGGATGCTTTAATTAAAAGCTGTGAAACTGACAGCAGGAAAACCCTGTGCTGGCAGAGAGGTGTGCAGTCCTACCATCAGCTCCATGCTCCCCAGTCTAGGTGCAGCCAATGCTGGTGTGTGCAGTGTAGGAGGGGACAAGCTCTACCCCAGCTAGTCAGGAGAGGACCTTGGATGTGTGGCGGAGGCAGGGACAGGGACTGCGTGCTGCGTCTGTCCCCTCCCTCTCTGCTGCCCTGATCTCTCTCCTCCCTCCCTCCATGGATTTACCTGTGTGTCTGCTTCCTCAATGTATCACTCTGCACCTCATCCACACTGCTGGTTGGCCTTGTGCCCTAAAGGACGCTCCTGGCTGCACGCTGCCCAAATATTACCTAACTGTCTGCTGTAGGGCTCGTTTACGCCATATGCTACCGAACGCGTTTTTAAACACAGTACAAAAAAAAAGAATGTATTTCAGTGAGCCTAGTTTACACCACTGAGCCGCTTTCACATGCATTCAAAAAAGTAACACATGCTGCATTTTTTTGCATTGAAACGCACGTGACCGCACTGCAAACACAAGTAAACGCAACTCAACAAAGGCTTGCAAAGGCATGTAAATGGAGCTCACATGAGAAAATCCTGCACTCTATACATAATGCATTCGTGAATCCTGCGCTCTGTACTTAACGCATTCCTGAATCCTGTGCTCTGTACGTAACGCATTCCTGAATCCTGCGCTCTGTGCGTAACGCATTCCTGAATCCTGCGCTCTGTAAGTACCCCATTCCTGAATCCTGCGCTCTGTACTTAACGCATTCCTGAATCCTGCGCTCTGTACTTAACGCATTCCTGAATCCTGCGCTCTGTGCGTAATGGATTCCTGAATCCTGCACTCTATACGCAATGCATTCGTGAATCCTGTGCTCTGTACTTAACGCATTCCTGAATCCTGCGCTCTGTACGTACCCCATTCCTGAATCCTGCGCACTGTATGTAACGCATTCCTGAATCCTGCGCTCTGTACTTAACGCATTCCTGAATCCTGCGCTCTGTGCGTAATGCATTCCTGAATCCTGCACTCTATACGCAATGCATTAGTGAATCCTGTGCTCTGTACTTAACGCATTCCTGAATCCTGCGCTCTGTACGTACCCCATTCCTGAATCCTGCGCTCTGTATGTAACGCATTCCTGAATCCTGCGCTCTGTACGTAACGCATTCCTGAATCCTGCGCTCTGTATGTAACGCATTCCTGAATCCTGCGCTCTGTACTTAATGCATTCCTGAATCCTGCGCTCTGTACTTAATGCATTCCTGAATCCTGCGCTCTGTACTTAATGCATTCCTGAATCCTGCGCTCTGTGCGTAATGCATTCCTGAATCCTGCACTCTATATGCAATGCATTCGTGAATCCTGCGCTCTGTACTTAACGCATTCCTGAATCCTGCGCTCTGTACGTACCCCATTTCTGAATCCTGCACTCTGTATGTAACGCATTCCTGAATCCTGCGCTCTGTGCGTAACGCATTCCTGAATCCTGCGCTCTGTACGTAACACATTCCTGAATCCTGCGCTCTGTACGTAACGCATTCCTGAATCCTGCGCTCTGTGCGTAACGCATTCCTGAATCCTGCTCTCTGTGCGTAACGCATTCCTGAATCCTGCGCTATGCGTAACGCATTCCTGAATCCTGCGCTCTGTACGTAACGCATTCCTGAATCCTGCGCTCTGTACGTAACGCATTCCTGAATCCTGCGCTCTGTGCGTAACGCATTCCTGAATCCTGCGCTCTGTGCGTAAGGCATTCCTGAATCCTGCGCTCTGTACGTAACGCATTCCTGAATCCTGCGCTCTGTACGTAACGCATTCCTGAATCCTGCACTCTGTACGTAACGCATTCCTGAATCCTGAATTCTGTACATAACGCATTTCTGAATCCTGCGCTCTGTGCGTAATGCATTCCTGAATCCTGCACTCTATATGCAATGCATTCGTGAATCCTGCGCTCTGCACTTAACGCATTCCTGAATCCTGCGCTCTGTACGTACCCCATTCCTGAATCCTGCGCTCTGTGCGTAACGCATTCCTGAATCCTGCGCTCTGTACGTAACGCATTCCTGAATCCTGCGCTCTGTACGTAACGCATTCCTGAATCCTGCGCTCTGTGCGTAACGCATTCCTGAATCCTGCTCTCTGTGCGTAACGCATTCCTGAATCCTGCGCTGTGCATAACGCATTCCTGAATCCTGCGCTCTGTACATAACGCATTCTTGAATCCTGTGCTCTGTACGTAACGCATTCCTGAATCCTGCGCTCTGTGCGTAACGCATTCCTGAATCCTGCGCTCTGTGCGTAAGGCATTCCTGAATCCTGCGCTCTGTGCGTAACGCATTCCTGAATCCTGCGCTCTGTACGTAACGCATTCCTGAATCCTGCGCTCTGTACGTAACGCATTCCTGAATCCTGAATTCTGTACGTAACGCATTCCTGAATCCTGCGCTCTGTGCGTAATGCATTCTTGAATCCTGCTGTCTGTACGTAACGCATTCCTAAATCCTGCAATCTGTACATAACGCATTATTGAATCCTGCGCTCTGTACGTAACGCATTCTTGAATCCTGCACTCTGTGCGTAACGCATTCCTGAATACTGCACTCTGTATGTAACACATTCCTGAATCCTGCACTCTGTATGTCATGCATTGCTGAATCCTTCCACATTTTGTGTAACACACTCTTTCACAGTTTGTGCAAAACCATTTGTAATAGAAGCTTTTTATTCTTTTCTTTTTTAATGATTGTGCAGGGGTTTGTGTCCGTGAGACACTTGCTTGTGGCACAGCAATCAAATCTTATTTTATAGGTACCAGGAATCCTGGGTTTTGTTCAACTACACCCCTTAGGCCCCTCCCACTGTATTTAGCCACACCCATTTTGCCATGGCACGCTACGCACACCACAGGTCACTTCCTCCCTCGGATGTCTCTCATTCTGAAGTTCATAAATTGGGAGGTATGCTTTCATTCTGTGGGGTTTTATGTGCGCTGCAAAGCATTCAGGTGCATTTTTGCACGTTTACATGTGTTTTTACTCATTTGCTGTGCGGGAAATATGCAGCATGCTGTGCTTTTTTTCACTGCACTGCACTGTAGTGGTGTGAACTATACCCATAGGATAGCCTAGATTTTGGACGGTCTTTGCAATTGGAATGCAGTCAAAAATGCATCAAACTGCATCTGGTGTGAATAGGCCCTAATAGGGTTTCATTCACACCGTGAAGGTGCAACAGAGAGGCAGTTTCCGCACATCACATGTAGGGCAGCTCTTTCATTTTAATAGGCTGCCTATGGGCAAGAAACGTGCAAAGCAGTCCCCGATCCTTTTGCAGAATCACGCCACACCGAACCACATGGTGCTGCAGTATCATGCGATTTGGCACATACGAAAATGTGTGTATTAGCAGATGTGTGGGGCTGCCATTAGGAAGTAATGACACCACTGTGCTAAAATGCAGCACATTTCTGCATGAGCTGGGAAAGCGTGCGATTTGGCGTGTGTTTCTGACATGCACAGAGTGTGAATGTAGGCTGCTGTCATGTCAGTGAGGCTGCAAGTGCAGCGAATGTTTCAGTGCAAACCGTTTTTGTTTTAACTGTATTTGAAGTGTCACAAAGTAACACTAACCCCAGGTTCACACCTAAGCGTTTTACGCAGCACTTTGCAGAAACGCAGTACAGTCCATTTAACATGATTTCCTATGGGACAGGTTGACATCCATGCGTTTTCACCCGGTGTGTTTTTTGGACAGGGTCAGGGACTTTCTTAAACGCAAAGCGTTGCAATTTTTGGTTCTACAGACTTCAATGGCGATGCTGCAGAAAAGCATGTAGTGCATTGTTGAGGCTTTTTTTTACAGGTTTTTGATGCGTTTTGCATTTTAAACCTGCTTAGCAACAAGAAACAATTGAGTACTGTCCGTGAATTTTTTTAGTTGCACTAACATACAATTTTGAGAACAGGCTTTCGGGGTATGTCCCCTTCTTCAAGGTCCAAGCAGTACTATTACAAAGTTTTAGCAGAATGTTAGAAGAGATGTGGGGGATGAGAAAAAAAAAACAGAAAGAAACACAAGCCTAGGGTTAGACTAGAGATAAGACACAACAAGAAAAATTTTAAAATGCAAAAACGGGTCAAACGTAACCTGCATAGGTGTGAACCTAGAGTAAATTTATGTAATTATTATTATTTATTTCAGGTACTTATATAGCTCAATTTACGCAGTGCATTTACATATATATATTGTACATTCACATCAGTCCCTAACCCTCAAGGGGTGTACAATCTAAGGTCCCTAACTCACATTCATACATACACATACTAGGGCTAATCTAGACAGGATCCAATTCACCTGCCAGCATGTCTTTAGAGTGTGGGAGGAAACCAGAGTACCCGGAGGAAACCCACGCAAGCACAGGGAGAACATGCAAACTCCAGACAGGTGGTGCCAGTACTGCAAGGAGGAAGTGCTAACCACTTAGCCACTGTGCTGCCCTGTAATCACGCAAAAATGCAGTTACAAGCATTCTGCATTCCATTCCACTGCCGTAACAGGCTACATGTCTGCATTTTACTGCAGCTCACTACACTTCCCAGCTGTGTTGCAATGAGATTAGCACAAATACAAAACAACTGCATTAATGCCATGTAGGAAAATGCAGGTCACTGTGTGAATGAGCCCTAAGGAAAATCGCAAAAACGCACTGCAATTGTTTTGCTGCAAACATCTTAAAAATGCATGCAAGCGCACAGGAGGAACCATGTGATAAGCATGGAGACTGAGGTGTAAATGATCCCTTACACCAACATGGGATGTTAGACTGCACAGTACATATATACCAGGGGCGGACTGACCATTTGGACACTCGGGCACTGCCTGAGGGCCGGGGTCAGTAGGGGGCCCCATGAGATGCCCCTGGTACCTTTTTCATAGGCTTTTTTGAGTTTGGGCAAGGACACGGGGGCCCCATGATCCCCTATTGCCCGGGGGCCCCATGAATTGTCAGTCCCAGGGGCGGACTGACCATTTGCAAACTCGGGCACTGCCCGAGGGCCCAGGGTCAGTAGGGGGCCCCATGAGATGCTCCTGGTACCGTTTTCAAAGGCTTTTTTGAGTTTTGGCAAGGACACAGGGGCCCCATGATCCCCTATTGCCCGGGGGCCCCATGAGCAATGGGGCGGACTGACCATTTGCAACCTCGGGCACTGCCCGAGGGCCCAGGGTCAGTAGGGGACCCCATGAGATGCTCCTGGTACCTTTTTCATAGGCTTTTTTGAGTTTTGGCAAGGACATAGGGGCCCCATGATCCCCTATTGCCCGGGGGCCCCATGAGTTGTCAGTCCCAGGGGCAGAATGACCATTTGGAAACTCGGGCACTGCCCGAGGGCCCGGGGTCAGTAAAGGGCCTTATGAGATGCCCCTGGTACCTTTTTCATAGGCTTTTTTGAGTTTGGGCAAGGACGCAGGGGCCCCATGATCCCCTATTGCCCGGGGGCCCCATGAGTTGTCAGTCCGCCCCTGGTCAGTCTGCCCCTGATATATACTTTAGATCTCATGCACATGGCTGTAATTAATTCCCTAATATCTACACAGGATCTTGTTGACAGAGGATGGCAGCAAGATCCTGCATAAAGAAAGTGCAGCTAATGGTCATTAAATTGATTCTATAAACAGGTGTTAAGGTACCATAAAGATCCACAAAATTCTTCTTCCATTTTTCTAGCTTAAATTTACATGTGTGCGGATGTACATGCATTTACATGAGAATAAACAGAAGTTACCACATATACAGAATGATCTGTTTTGTTTTTACGGATTTTTACGTAGCACAATTTGAATGTAAACGCAGCTGTGTGTCTGGGCTCATAGCAAACAATACTGCTGTGTCCAGATCCGTAAAGAAACTTTATGGGCAGCACAGTGGCTAAATGGTTAGCACTTCCGCCTGGCAGTACTAGGGTCTTTGGGTCAAATCCCAACCACAGCACCACCTGCCTGGAGTTTGCATGTTCTTCCTGTGCCTGCGTGGGTTTCCTCTGCGTACTCTGGTTTCCTCTCACACTCCAAAGACATGCTGGTAGGTAAACTGGATCCTGTCTAAATTGGCCCTAGTATTTATGAATGTGAGTTAGGGACCTTAGGTTGTACGCCCCTTGAGGGTTAGGGACTGATGTGAATGTACAATATATATGTAAAGTGCTGTGTAAATTGACAGCGCTATATAAGTACCTGAAATAAATAAAATGATTTACAGATCTGAGGGCAGCATTTTTTACGTCTGCGTGCATGAGCCTTTAAGTTGGCTGTACAAATATAGATCTAAATCTAAGGCCTCGCGCAAACAGGATATAAAAAATGGTGCTTTTACAAGCGTTTGACTTTTTTTTTTCTTGCATCTAAATGGTCCTCTATCCTAGCCTATGCGTCCATGCCCTGGTTCACACTGATGCGGTGTGGCACATCGCATGTGATTCGCACAGGAACCACACCGCATTCCTGTGCAAATCACATGCTATTTCTTTGCGTTGCGATTTGAGCCATACATTTTGTATGGCTCAAATTGCATGGCATCCGCACCCTTTTTTAGTCTGCACCAGAATTGGATCGCATTGGGTGTTCACACACATGAGGTTCGATTCTGCACATCGCACCACGTTTTTGCGAACTGATTTCGGGGTCTCGTTAACTTAAAATACACACCCGCAATGGTTCATGTGAACGGGGTGCGATTATGATGCGGTGCAGAAATCGCACAGAAACCGGTGCAAATTTCGCACTGCATCAGTGTGAACACAGGCTTAGAGGCAGAAAAAAAAATCGCTTGTACATTTAAAGAGGAACTTTTGGATGAAAAAAAGGCCAAACATACTAACTCTAGGCATGTTTGAAAGCGTTTGTGCGTTAATGTCTTCTAATGACCATATTGAAATAATGTTCTGGCCAATAGAATTTTCATAACCATTACCGCCAAACGTGCATGCAAAACAAGGCTTTGGGTGCATTTTTTAAGTTGCGGTTTCCTCCGCTGTAGCAAAGGTGCCCAGGGAAGAAAAAAAAAATCTCGTGTGCATGAGGTCCAACAGATTCCTCCTACACAGCGCAGATGGCTGAATCTCACATGGCATCTATTCTATTCTGACAGCCAGCTCCACCAGCTGTCAAAATACCCAAACAGCGGCTGCATCTGATTGGACGCAGTCACTGTTGAGCTGACAATTTTTTACTTGACTCCTTTGATGTTCTATTAAGGATGTCGGTTGGGGGCAGGGGCGGACTGACAACTCATGGGGCCCCCAGGCAATAGGGGATCATGGGGCCCTTGTGTCCTTGCCCAAACTCAAAAAAGCCTATGAAAAAGGTACCAGGGGCATCTCATGGGGCTCCCTACTGACCCCGGGCCCTCGGGCAGTGCCCGAGTTTCCAAATGATCAGTCCGCCCCTGGTTGGGGGTAGGTGAATGACAGAGTCTCCCACTGGGTGAATTTCAGCAAGTTCATCAGGAATCAGCCAAAATTCGAACAAAATATAGCCAATATTACTCCATGTGATGTTAGATTTTCATCACCCTGTGCATCCTCAGTCTTTTCACCACCTATCTTCTGGACGATTCCCTTCTTTCCAGCCCATTTCCCCCTTTTATTCCATTCCCTTTTTATGTCAGGGATTCTTTCTCTAATCCCCCCTCTCTGTGTCCCCCTATTTGTCCTGTAGCCTTTTTGGCATTCAGTCGCTCTCCTTTACCCCCCTTGTTGTGCCCCCTCATGTATACTAAGTCTGCCAATTATCACTTAGTGGAATGCCCCTCCTTTTCCAGATTTCCCCTTTTCTCTATTCTGCTTGGGCCTCATTCACACTAGCAGGGGCATACATGCGTTTATAGTATATTTCCATGATTTTAAAGCCAAGTTTTCTGCAGCTAAACACATGTAAATGCCGGTGCATCTAAAAAGCAGGAAAAATGGATCTAAGAAATGACAGTTTTATTCTTTCCTGCATAAAACGGCCAGAGACATTATATTTCCCAGATCATTTCTCCTGCTTTTAAAGCTAAACACAGAAGGCCCATGTGAATGTCACCTTAACATGCGTTTAGATGCGTTCAGAGTATCCAGTCTGCCCCTGGACGCATAGAAATCTACGCGATAGATCAATTTCTCTGCTCATACATGGATTAAAAGGAACCCGGGCGAATTTAGATCCATGTATGGCTGGCTAAAGACATAGTGAGTTAAGTTCTGCTTTAAGTTCACACCTACGCAGTTTGCGTTTGATCCGTTTCTGCAGTGCCTTTTGCGGTGCATTTTGCATTTTTGCAAATGCGTTTTTGTCACGTTTTGCTTTTTTTTCTCATAAATTGTTTATTAATAACAAATGGTATCAACAACAATTACATTCCAGGATTATATATAAGTGAAATCATAACAGCAAGAAAAGAAATGCAGAAAAGAAAAACAAAAACTCGAATAATTGGTTTACAGCATAAGGCTGTATAAGACACATAGCTTTCACAGTAGAAAAGAAACGTTCAAGCCTTACGTTGCAACAAAAATGCGCAAATCTAAAAAGTAGGTCTATCACGCCACTGGTATCGGTACTAAATGCAACCGATTATGTATGCTGCTCGCTTATTTCGCTGGACCTACAAATACAATGAGGCTTTAGAAAACTAGAGATAATAAAAAAAAAAAAAGAAAGAAGAGGAAAGAGAACAGAAAGAAAAGAAAGAGAAAAAAAGTGTTTTGCTTTTTTTCAACTTGTTGCTGGGCAGAATAAAACGCAAAACGCATCAAAAACACACTACACACTTTTCTGCAGCGTCTCCATTGAAGTCCATAGAACCAAAAACGCTTTGCGTTTAAAAAAGTCCCTGACCCTTTCCAAACAACGTACCGGGTGAAAACATGGAGATGTGAACCTGTCTCATAGGAAATCATGTTAAATGGACTGTAGTGCGTTTCTGAAAACCGCAAAACGCTGCGGAAAACTCTTAGGTGTGAATCTAGACTAAAGGAAATTTCCATTTTTTTTGTTCACTTATTCAGCCAGTTTTTCCTGTCATCTTTCTATTGTCTACAATAATCCGGGTCTCTGTGGTTGGTATAACCTTTCTTTCAGTGCTGATTTTTTTTACCATCACCTCCTACTGGTTTTCTCTGCTGCTAGTGGCCTCCTTTACTACATTGACAGGCTGCAGTGTCTCCCCTCCCCCTGTCCTAAGTCCACTCCAGGTACACAGCATGATTCACCAATGTATAGCACACCCTCCTCATTTCCTTCACTTTGTTGTGCTCACTAATTTCGGGTTCCACCATCCTGTGTAGTCATGAAAACCTTTGTTTATACAGCGAGTACATTGCATTCTATACCACCTATGTACATGGTCGCCATCCCTTTAAATGTACATGGTCACCATCCCTTTAAAATGCAGAGTGTTGTCGGTATTTTTGACAATACAAGGGCCTGTTCACACTTGTGCATTTCAGGTACAAATCCTATTTGTTCCTTTGTGATTACATGAACTGAAGCTTAGTGTGTTTTTGATAAAAAATAGGATATGTAGTATTTTT